>NW_015505509.1:51185-59528 GCF_001515645.1 Sinocyclocheilus grahami
GTGTGTGTGTGAGAGAGAGAGAGAGAGAGAGAGAGACAGGGTCACATCACAGTGGAGTCAGCTGTCTTAACCGTGGCTTGTGTCCTGCAAACACATACCAGCTTCATCACTGTGTCTGTCACGTGACTCTATCCCCCTTTTGGGCTTGAACTGATGGTAAAACTAATGACATTATTTACTGTCTTTACATTTATTTTGAAAGATGAAGCTCGCGATTATGGTAAGGGGTGTTACATTTCCGACGAGTGCTTGCGGTGTTCGGCCAATTACAATTGAACATTAAAGCATGTCAACATATTCTGTTACACCAAATACACAAAATAATGATCTTTTAAAAAGCATCATATGACCCCTTTAAATAATAATAATAAATATTACTATCATTTTAAAATAATTTTTCTCTAAATGTGCGGCTAAATGTGCGACCCTAAGTCATGGAAGCAGTTATACATCAAATAATAATCAAATAAAAACATGCAAATAAACATCGCTATTAGTGGGTGCAATTAATTTTTAATAAACCCCCCCCCTCCAAAATCCATATATTTAGATCTTAAAAAGCAGGTCTCACCAGAGTCCGAGCTGTACATGTAGACGAACCTAGACCACTTGTAGTGCTCGATTACGGCCACCAGGGCGTCCTGCAGTTCGGGTCTCAGCTGGATGACAAACTGGTTGGAGTTTTCCATGGGGAAGCTGGGCGTCACGAAGCAGACGTGTAGCGCACCGCAGAACGACATCAACATGTTGACAGTCTTCCTGTCGTACACGCCGATGATGGCGTACACTCCTTTGGAGAACTGCGAACAGACTGGAGCAGACAACAGAACACGATTTACAACACAGACATCATTCACGTCGCATTGTTAGCATCACACTGGCTTTATTATTCACGTCCGAGAAGCAATTAGTAAATGTTTCTATATGCATCACTGGACTGGAAATGGTGCGGATGAAGTTTCTGAAGGGCCAGATAATCAATGCGCACAAAGGGTCTCGCTGACATTTACCAAACAGCAGGGCGCTTTTCTATCTCTGCTGCCTTGAACGTTGAATATCTTTTCCTCTCCCTGTTGGTGGCAAAATGGCCTCAATCTGTTTTTGAACCAGGTTTCCCTGTGTATTTTAATGCTGTATCATACTCTGCTGTTGCTATCTTTGCCCTGGCCGAGGTTATTTTTCACTGTGGCTCCGGGCCTCACGTTTCAGTCCCGCAACTAAACAGATTGAAGTTGCAGTCTGTTCGCTGCCCAAGGCCCAAATCCCAGCAGGGGCCGCCTGAGGGACACAGGGGGAGCAGGAGCGATAGGCATGGCCATCACCCAAACTGCCTGCCCCACAATGCAACAGCCCATAAGCAGTGCAGGGTGCCAGCTCCTCTAGCATGTGTGTGTGTGTGTGTGTGTGTGTCTGTGACCACTGGCCTTCATCACATGCACTATGACTCATTTCAACATCCGGCTGAAACATAAACACTTCATCTGTCAGATATATAGATACTGTCTCAATCTGAAGTCACATACCATGAAATAAACAAGCAAATTAGGTCTTATAAAGAGAAGGTGATATTTAACACAGGCACACTAATTTAAACTGTTCTCTCTGCACTGTATATAAAAGTCACACACTTGGTGCTAAGCAATAATGAGTGTGACACGTCTATAACAGACGCTGCCATGAGCTCTGAGGTAATATTGGGGGTGTTCTTATCACACGGCTCTGCTTCCTCTGTGACTGATGACTTGCACATTAATTCTGTCTGGGCTGAGCTTTGTGGACCCGGAGAGACAGAGAGAGAGAGAGAGAGAGAGAACGTGAAAAGGGAAAGGAAGGTGGGGGACTGCATCCCTCTGTGTTAGCTATTACCGAAGACATATGGCACATTGAATCGAGATCCTCACCATACCATATGTGCTTGTCTTGAATGGTTTCACATACTTTAGTTTTTTTGTCAATTCATACATTGTTAATAACCTGCGCTCATTCATCTACAACATATTGCTGAACTGGGTTCCTGGCAACAGGCATCAGCAGAACATATTCATGAACTTTATTTGATATCGTTTGGCATATGACTTCATTGGAAATGACTTAACATTAATTGCAGCGATATATTGGCTGACTGAACAGAGTTTTAGTGCCTTGCTCATGGGGTTTTAAACTTGCAATGCTATCTGAGATAGTCACACTGATGTACTTGAGAGTGATGTGAGTGTGAGTCACACTCCTTTACTGATTCTTTCCCTCTTCTTCTACACATCATTTCCTGTTCTTTTTCTATTTTCCTTTCAATAAAAAGTGAAAAAAAGGCTAAAAAGTCGTACGATTTTGTAATGTTTTTGAAAGAAGTCTCTTATGCTCATCAAGGCTACATTTATATGATCAAAAATACAGTGAAAATAGTAATATTATGATATATTATTACAGTTTAAAATAGCTGTTTTCTAGTTAAATTTATTTTCAAGTGCAATTTATTCATGTAATGGAAAAGCTGAATTTTCAGCATTCATTAATCCAGTCTTCAGTGTCACATGATCCTTCAGAAATCATTCTAATATGCTGATTTGGTTTCTTTTTATTATCAATGTTGAAAATAGTTATGCTGCTTATTATTTCTGTGGAAAAATTTAAACATTTTGATGAATTGTGATAAATCGCGATTATGAATGATTTATAAGCTGCATTTAAATGAAAAATAATATTTTTTTAAAATAACGTAACAGTCACTTTTGATCAATTGCATCCTTGCTCAAAATTATTAATAAAATTAATTTGAAAAAAAGATAAAAAATGACTGCTAACTTTTGAACGGTAGTGTAAACAAATGAAATCTGTGTCAATTTCCTTAATGGGCCATTTTTGGCCATGTGAACTGTTGGAAAATAAACTCTCTTAAAACACTTTTCAGACTCTTACTAGTTTAGGTAATTTGTCAGTTTGTTTATTTAATCTCAAGCTCTTCACTAACTTTAGATACAACTTTATTAGAGGAAAAACTATTAAGGACAACTGTAATATGTCATTTCAAATGTAGTAAAATAAATGTCCTGGTAAAAGCTTTCCAAATTAGATTAGTAACATAAACACATTTGGTTTTTAATCAGTAACACATTTACAAAAATTTCAATGGAATCCATTTGCCACACGGCCGCTGCCACTTCCCACGTGTGTGATAATGTGGAAGCAGATTGGAAGTGTGCGGCTCTCTCTCACTCACATCTGCTTCCCTGTTCTGAAAAGTTCCTCCTGACAGGAAGCACATGGCCGTGCCATTCGACCCTCTAATGACAGGAACACACTGGCCGCCTGCAGTGGTTTGTGTTAGCCTGAGTAGAGGCGTAAAACACGATGTGAGCACCTCTGGCCAGCCTGTGCTCTCTCTGGCCCTGCTAAAGATCCTGGCAGCATCTGCCTGTCCTGGCACCATCTCACAAACAGATCTCCACAGGTCTGTTCGGCCCTACCAGCCCCTCGGCGGGGATGACTGATGATTGTATTGAACGTTCAGCTTGTCTGTGGTCATGGGACTCGTAGAGCACAAACTAAGCTGATGCAATCAGACTAGAAGCTACACTATAAAAATATATTTACAGTAAAAAAAAAATCACATTAAAAAATACAATGTCAATGTTTCAGGTATTACGGGATGGCGTATTGATGCCTCTATATTTAACAACTTATTTTACAGCATATATTTAATTAAGTTATATAATGTTAATACACCAATCTACTTGAACTAACAAAATCAACTTTCTACATTAGAATGTACTGATAACCACCAAGATAATACAGGTGGCACAAAAGAAAACCACAAGATAAATCAGAGTATATTGTAAGTTGTCTCCATTCATAAAACAAGGCCAAATAATAATATATACAGTAGACAGTGAACAGGGTCATACACAAAATACCATGAAGGTAACTCACATGACACTAAAATAATGCAGTAAACAAAATAAATAACAGAATAACAAAAAATTTTTTTTCCTTTGTACAGTACTAAAAAACAAAAAATGAGAAGAAATGCAATGTATATATGGGATGTGTCACGCAGGGATTTCTGAGAATATCCTTTCACTGTTTTTCATCGTAAATCATATTGTAATTCATAGCTTTTACTTGCATAAACTAAAAACCTGTTTGACAATGCACTTTCAGCTTCCTATGCCTTCCTAACTATTAACTAAAAAAAGAAATAATTTCTAAATAAAGAAGATTTATCATAATTTAAGTACATGTAATTTCAAACACCACTGTCAACAGTGTGTTTACACACACAGCTATTCTAAAAATACAGATGTTTTTTTTTTGCACATTTGAGCTAGTCTTCATCTGTCTGTCCAAGTATACAAGACAATACATTATTGAATATGAGAAAGATTAAATACACACTATCTGTCACTTCTGTCTTTTGAAGTACCAAGTGTAGACATACTAAATATAACAGTGAATGAATCCGAGCTACAGTCACATTGTTCAGGTCTGTAAGTCTGACTTCACAGAAAATGGACTGGAATGATTTCAATCGCACACAAGTGTTTACATGACATTTCCAAAAGAAAAATAGTCTAACTGAAACTTAACTTTTAAAATTAATATAAACAGTTTTTGTATGTATTGTAACCAAAAGAGCAGCAAGAACATCCTGCTAATGTTCTTCTTTTGTGTTCCACAGAAGAAATGAGAGATTTCTACTTATAAAATCAATTGACAAACATGAAGAAACAGTATATTCGTTGTAGCTGGGCTGCTGAACTGGCTTTACAGCGTTTCTGTTTTTGCTCATGCTAAATTACATCAGTTCCACCTAATATGTGTGAGGCCAGTCTATTTAAGCGACAGCGTGTCTGAGAGGTTCTTGCCAGGCAGCACTATGGAGTAAACTGCTTTAAACTGCAGTCTGAGAGCAGTCGCAGGTAGACTCCCTCAGGAGAACTGTGGAGACTAAATAGCCATTTCCTTCTCAATCTGTTTCTCTCACTCACTATTTCTCCTTTCTCCTCCCCTCCAATCATGAGCAGAAAACCTGTGGATTATTTGAAGCCTGTGTGCCCTTTCATGTGTTTGTTATTTGGTCTATGTTGATGCCCGATAACATGTTGGTGTATGGATTATTTGAATAACTGTGCAGTGGACTGAATTTTAAAGGACACCAAGCTCCACCTCTTCCATCCACATCCACTGCTTTAATGAGGAGCTCTGCTCGCTCTTTTGGCCTCCAGTCCTCTGTATAAACACTCTCACACACATCATATCCTTCGGCACACTCTAACATACACACACAAGCTACATGCCTCACAGTTTAAATATAAAACACACACACACACACACACATACACACACACACACACACACACACACTCAAAATAATTCAGCAATCTCACTCTTACTACACACAAGCATCTGCAAATATCACCAGAGTAATGACACACAGACAAGCTTAATAAGCCCCTTTTCCCCCCCCCTCTCTCTCTCTCTCGCTCACAGACTGTGGAGACTAAATAGCCATTTCCTTCTCAATCTGTTTCTCTCACTCACTATTTCTCCTTTCTCCTCCCCTCCAATCATGAGCAGAAAACCTGTGGATTATTTGAAGCCTGTGTGCCCTTTCATGTGTTTGTTATTTGGTCTATGTTGATGCCCGATAACATGTTGGTGTATGGATTATTTGAATAACTGTGCAGTGGACTGAATTTTAAAGGACACCAAGCTCCACCTCTTCCATCCACATCCACTGCTTTAATGAGGAGCTCTGCTCGCTCTTTTGGCCTCCAGTCCTCTGTATAAACACTCTCACACACATCATATCCTTCGGCACACTCTAACATACACACACAAGCTACATGCCTCACAGTTTAAATATAAAACACACACACACACACACACATACACACACACACACACACACACACACTCAAAATAATTCAGCAATCTCACTCTTACTACACACAAGCATCTGCAAATATCACCAGAGTAATTACACACAGACAAGCTTAATAAGACCCTTTTCACCCCCCCTCTCTCTCTCTCTCTCTCACAGACACACACACACACGTAAGGACTCACATAAGCCTGTCCATACTCATTGACGGGATTTGCACGTCATCATTAGCCTACACAGTGGAGCGTATGGCTGTGGACGCTCAAGGGAACATATAGTAATAATCCCTCCTGTATCCTGCTGTATTTATGCCCTAAGTGCACAGTTCCAGGTCAGCTATACATAATGTGTTATTTCCAAGGAATTGGAAACCTTTACAAATACTGTATGTGCATGCTATGACAACATATTAATAAATAAATAATATATACAAATATTCATATTTGATATATAATAATATTTCAATTATAATACAGAACGTTTTATTAAAGATTATTAAAAATATTATAAAGAATTAATTTAGAATTTTGTTTTCATGCGGACTAATTACATTATAAAAAATATTTTTACAATCTATTAATTATTTGAACCTCTACACTTTCACATGATCCAGAAGTTTCATGTATTTTCAGTGCAATAGTATAATTTCTGCTCTTCAGTGAGAGTGCAAAAGAGGATCACGAGAAATCTTTTTGTTGTGTAACGGCAGTCATGTTCTAAACCGGTCTGCTGACAAGGCCTCTTAGGGCTGAAACGGCTGTTATCACTCCTGCAACAGGAGAACAAACCAATTTAGCAAAAGCCAGCGGCAACTTCAGAAAGACATTTTTTTTCTAGTACAAAAAGCCCAAGTACTGCATCTCATTTTGTCCATCATGTCTGATGCAATTAAAAAGAGAATAAAATATTGACAGTTTAAACTTCAGTTCAGCTCAAAACAACTAAATTGTCCTGGCTGGTGGCTGACATTAAGAGTTACTGCTGTTAAGCATTATTTAAAGGCCACACAAACACATTTGAGCAATTTCCAACAACCATCTCCTTACAGGTCTATGAAGTCTGTCTGTCCAGTACATATCGTCTCTGTTTAGATTTAGTTGTGTTCAAAAAAGTGTGACAATAACCAAGCCACACTGTGATTGCCTTTAATGACAGTGGTATTTAGAGTTACAGGTCCTTCATACCGAGGGCCACAAATAGCTCTCAGTGCAGCAAAAGTGATGCAGTGTTGGGTGGGTGAAAGCCCTCAGGTGCAGAGACCGCTGCTCTGGCCAAATGAGAGTTCACTTCTTCAGAATGAGTCACCTGCACAACCTGAGCATGAGAGTGTGAATCACATAAATATGGAAGAGAAGAAAATCCACCTCAATGGCAAATGTGACGGGCTGGCACACATACTGGGTGGCACAACAGTGTGGCCAAACCAGCATGTATCCAACCAATCAGTGCATGAATTATTCATGTGATGCAAAGCTGAATTTTCAGCAGCCATTACTCCAGTCTTCAGGGTCACATGATCCTTCAGAAATCAATCAAATATGCCAATTTATTATCAATGATGAAAAGTGTTTTTTTTTTGTGGAAACATGCTTTTTTCAGGATTCTTTGATGAATAACATTTTCAAAAGAGCAGTATTTGCTCACAGTATCCTACTTTACTTGAATATATACAGTATACTCACATAAAACAATATATACTTTAAAGTAAATCTCAGCTGCGACATTATTTATATCGTCGCAAAACGTAAATTGTATAATCACATACCTCTATAAACAAAGTAGCACATGAAATATATCTGCATACTTTATAACCTAGATCCGCATACATGCAGACTTTATGCATGCATACTTTATAACTTTACCTGCACACTGTAAAGCAATATATACCGTAAAGCAAATCTTAACTGTTTCATTGTTTATTTCATCGCAAAATGTTAACTATATTAAGGCCCAGCACTAATCTGCTAAATGTGACTGAGGCATGAAGATACTATGATTTTATAAACATAAACATCATGATTTTCTGTGAAGCTTCTTTGTGAAAAGCACTATACAAATATATATGACTTGACATTACAAATGTTGTAAATTTTTAGAGCATTAGAGGTGCATATTAAAAGGGATATCTAAAAAAAAAATAAAAAAAATGGAAACCAATGAGCTTATGAAGAATTGTCTGGTTGACTAAGGATGTTGATCTCAGACTGTGATGTGAAGCAACTAATTAAAAAAAGCAACACAACTAACTTAACTACATTTTTCAGTAGCGTGACAGTAGGTCTTCTGCTTTCAAACTGCAGCTTTTCCAGCAACAAGCTACTTTTCCAAGTAGTGGTATTGATTGATAACATGTTATTCCAATGTTTTGTGGCACATTCTGGAGCTCTCTACATTTAGACTGCGTGTTTGGATATATCCACAATCTCTCTCTCTCTCTCTCTCTCTCTCTCTCTCTCTCTCTC
>NW_015505509.1:59706-68166 GCF_001515645.1 Sinocyclocheilus grahami
TGTGTGTTTATTTTTACATGCTCGCTCTCTCTCTCTCTCTCTCTCTCTCTCTCTCTCTCTCTCTCTCTCTCTCTCTCTCTCACACACACACACACACACACACACACAACCCTTAATGCATGTGAGCACAATAATAAGTTCCCAGCTGAGAACCCTTCCTCTCGTATGTACGGATGGATATTAAACTCAAGGATCGGAGCACTAAGTAGGCCAGTAGAGTGTTAGGGCAGGCTGACCAGAAAACTTGACACTCAGTCTTGGTGTGCAGGGGATGAACAAAACGGTCACACTTTCAAAGAGTGCTAATAGTGCTGTGAGCCTGTGGCCGCTGGGCTCAGTATGTGTCCTCGACATCACGGAAAGGACAAAAGCACCTTCCTCCGACGGGCATCAGTTTCACGGATTAGCTCTTGTGCTTAAGCAGAGTTGTCTGAAGTCAGAGAGAGGGCTGGTCTCTTTCTTTGTCTTCCGCACTTTGTTTCACCAGTGAAAAGGAACAATAGCGTCTTAATGCCTAATTAAGCCGATAATTGAGAAAACCAGACCATTCACAAGACATTTTAAGAGACAGCAGGCTGACCCACAAACACACATCTTAGTAAGTATTGGAATCATATGGAATTTGGTTCTGATTCCATTTTGATTCTCTTTGTACTTCTGAGGAAGCAATAGAAACAGAAGGATGTGTGGTCAATTTATTATTTCTTGGCAGCCAAGACTTTCTCTCTTTCATCATGTTCAATTCAGACAGTAAGCTCACAATTCAGCTAAAATAAATTCCTAACATGGATAATAAAGCCTACGATTACATCTCCACAAGCACTAAAACCTACAGGGATTACAATTAAAAAACCCTTCTCAAATTCTCTATGGTGATGTCAGCCAAGACAGACACATGTGTCCTCATTAAGACAGGAAGCTCAGGCTATATGGGGCATCCTCCTAATGAAGCATAATTGGACTGCTTCCACTATTTAACATGG
Organism: Sinocyclocheilus grahami; assembly: GCF_001515645.1. NCBI lineage: Eukaryota > Metazoa > Chordata > Actinopteri > Cypriniformes > Cyprinidae > Sinocyclocheilus > Sinocyclocheilus grahami. The sequence goes on from NW_015505509.1 coordinate 60,690, forward strand.
CACTATATGATGGTATGGGGACAGGGGAGTCTCTTTCTCTAGATAACAATGTCAAAGCAAGACTGTCTCATCCTGAATCTATGCTTCAGTCTGTTACACTGATTCTTGTATTTGTCATTTTCAGCTCAAAAATCAAAAGCTTCCCTTAATGTTTTACCACCTTTAAATTCTTTGTTCTATATATAAAAAAAACCCAGCACGATAACATTTGTCATGTTTTTGAGGAAGAGAAGACAGATGGGAGAAGACGTGATGCTCTCTTTGTCTCTCATTAATGTAAAGGACTGTGCGAGACAAGGGAGTCTCTGTTCGTCTCTCAGACTAAACATGACAGCTCTTCTCTTTGCCTCACTGAAAAGTACATCCCTCGCTGGATCCTTTCTCACAGTTCTCACAAAAACCAACAGCTACAGTAAACCAGAGATACAAAGCCAACATATATAAATCCACCACACATTGGCCTCAATTATCTCCCTATTATTGTTGTGAATTTCCAAAATATATGAAACTGCATTGGATTTTCCCAAGCTGCTGGTGTGCAGAGCTGCCATGGGACGTCGTGAAAGGCTGGTGTTTTCATTAGTGTTTGCTTTAGGGCAAAATTCACAATTAACAGTTCGAGATGAAGATCCGGACCGGCACTGGTTCCATCTAAATCACAAATCATTTCTGACAAATCTATAAATATGAGTGTTCAAAAGTTTGAGGTTGGTAAGATTTCATTAAGTTTCTCAAAGAGTTCCCTTATGCTCACCAAGTATGTATGTATGTATGTGGCTGCATGTATTTAACACAGTAAACAATATTATTAATATTTGTGAAGTATTATGACAGTTTAAAATCACTGTTTTCTAAATGTAATTTATTTCTGTGATGTAAAGATTAATTTTCAGCAGCGTTTACACTAGTCTTCAGTGTCACATTAACCTTTCATAAATCATTCTAATATGCTGATTTGCTGCTCAAGAAACTTTTCTTATTATTACCAATGTTGAAATGTTTTTTTCAAGATTCGTTGATGAACAGAAAGCTCAAAAGTACAACATTTATTTGGAATAGAAATCTTTTTAACATTATAAATGTCTTTACTGTCATTTTAATGCATGCTTGATAAATGAAAGCCTTAATATCATTCAAAAATACGCAAAAAATTGTAATCACATTTTTCTCCATATGGGACTAAGATACATAATGCATATAGGCAACATAGTAGCTGATAAGGTGCGCTTATACAATTTCAGTGCCATGCGACTGAAGAAATGTGTCAGCTGTGATTTAGTGTGTGAAATGTGTGAGTGATTTAGTGACTAACTGTAGGTTGTTTTACGGTTGCCAAGCAACAGCACAACCTGTAATACAGAATTCTACTGATGTGCGGTCACAGGTGTGCAGCAGCTTCGAGTGTGGCTCATCCAATCAGAATTCATAATGTTTATTTTGTGATTTTTAGATTGTTCAGACCTTTTCTGCAAAGGAAATTTAGGCACTGAACCTCTTGGTGTTTTAATTGAATGTCTTGCTTTAGGGAATCCCATCCAGATAATTTATTCATTCAGGATTTTTAGGTCTTGTTGCTCCAGGAGATGTGGGGACTGAGGGCGATCCCTTCCCCCTTTCCGGTCTCCTGTTACACAATAACACAACACCCCGGAGCGAACTCCCCCAACAGACACAATCCTAGAAATCCACTACCGTGCTGCCTGTACGCATTTCTAGATTCGCTGCAGAGAGTTATTATTTTCTTCTCAGTGCGAAACACTGAAAGACATTTCAGGCTTATGATAGAAACCGCTGCTGCTTTCTGAGATACTCTGATGCATGTTTACAGCCGTCTCCCAAGAGCAATCACATCAGATGCGAAGGTGTAAACTACATATTGTGAAACACCTAATAAAGGGAAACACACGCACATACTACTCTTCAACAGTAGCAGAGCAGGAAAAAAACTGATGTTTCATTTAGAGCATTATATTATGAGGCTTCACTCAGTGCAGATCAAATTATAGCAGCAGTAAATACGCTCGATTCAGTTCTTTGTCTTGAAGCATGCTAATATTCTTCTGGCCTGAAGGTTTTCTAACTTGGAAGTCTATGAATGCACACTCTCCCATAGATCTTTAAGTGGGCTCTTGAGTCTTTGCATGCAGGAATAGGTGAACATCTGGTATTGATTGTGGAGTCTTTGCATGGGGTCCGGCTATTGATCAGCTCTAATTCTGCTCACGGATCAAGTAAAGGAATCTAGCATTAGCTGTGAGGACTTCAAATGTCAGCGAGACGGCTGGGGGTCATTGAATAAATTGCATTCCACCTTTATACAGACGCATTCTTCTGAAATTGAAAGCTAATACATGTCTATACCTGGAAGGTGAGAGAGTGAATGAAAAAAACACTGGTTTATGAATCACCTATTTTAATTATTTGTTTACCATCAGACATCTGATTAATATTACTCTCTACATAGAGGATATCTAAATTTACTTCAGCTTAAAGTAATAAGAGTTACCATAAATGTGCACTTTTCATAAATGTAACTAAAACACACTAAATATCAACACAATACAATTAAATTAACTGCATTTATTAATGCTTTATACCAAGGGTCTCTAAGACCCTAAATATTAGTAACATAACACATTAAAGGGAGAATGAGCTTGTTATTATTATATAATTACGTATATTAAGTATATTATTATATACTTCTCATTAGATATTTTAAAGAATGCTGATGACCATCCCTTCAAACATCTTGTGTACTTAATGGAAGAAATAAATTCAGGTTTGGAACGACATGAGGGTGAACAAGTGATGACAGAATTTTAATTTTTGAGCGAACTCTTCCTTTTACTAACATTAACTAACTATATAAGCAATTTATTTTACAGCATTTTTAACCTGTTACTGTTACTTAATACAAACATTCGTGTTCATGTTAGTTCAAAGTGCATAACAAATGTAAAAATTAAAAAAATGTATTAGTATTGTTTACTGTACTTACTTACATTGGTAGTTAATCAATGATAATGAACTAAACCTTATTGTAAAGTGTAACAAATTAACATTAGCTATTAAGGCCTTGAAGTCTTAGAGGCCCCAAACAGAACATAAGGATTCAGTGCCCTCTTATTACGTTTTCCAATTATCAATAAAAATGTGCTTTCCTAGGTGCCACAGCACTTCTTATTTAATCAACCTCTGCCCCAGAACAATCCTGCCCTCTTTTTTCTGTGTACTCAACCCCCTCTGGTACGGCCCGGCAGGTGCTGACGGGGATGGTTGCTCTAAGGATTGAGCCCACACAGAGGGGGAGCAGCTGAGAGTAAGTTTCCTCAGGCGTCTCCGGACACACATTCAGTTCCTGGCACAAGAGGCCATTCAGCATTACACAGAGTCTGGGCCTTCACAACACTCCTCTCACAGCTCGCTGCGCAAGGGCTGCCCATTCACTACGCAACAGATCAGGACGGGAGCACAGAGTGATACAAGAGACCTTATTATTATACAAGAGACATTATTACTTGATTATCCTGGACAAACTGCTGGCGCGTTTAAATATGACCGAGCTTCATAATGGGTCAGTGAATAACACATTCCTTATCTAGAAGAGAGTGAGGAAAAAAGTGCAAGAACATCATTGACTAATGAGCATGTTGCATTTTCCACCTGAGAGAACACCATGAAATTCATAGAGGGACTGATTTGTCTCTTCATGCTATTAAAAATCCCACAGCACACCTCCAGCTCTGAAAGAATCCGTGAGTGGAGTATAATTAAACTGTTGGGAAACTTCCGCATTAGTATTTGGAACTGCATCCTTATATATTTAATAAGGCCATTTCGCAATTGTTTTCATTTCATCTGATTGGTTTTCCTCAAGACTAGAGAGAAGCTTAAAGTGCTGATGGATGATTGGTCTGACTTGACACACATTGAACGCATGAAAGGAGGATGAGGTGGGAGGGTTTATGCATAGCTCAAAATTCACATCAAGAAAAGAAATATTGGTAGCTTGGGGGAGACTAATTCATAGATTTAAAGTGCATTTCTTTGATGTGCTCTCAGTAGTATTACAGAACAAAGAATATTTAAAACATGCTACAGAACTGAAAGACATCTTCACACTGATTTTCATACTCAAGTGTCTAGTTTGCGTCATATTTTGAAAAAAAAAAAAATATATTCTCTTTCCACATTCTTTGATGCTTATGTGAGAAAAAGAAACTGAGAAAAAGTCTAGAAAGATAAAGATAGAGCAGTGTTTCCCAACCTTTTTTCTCTCCCATGAGTAAGGCTCAAGAATCCCCCCATCACTAAACAAGAAATGTGTTCGTCTTAAATTATATTATAATGGGCCATTCAGCATTATCATTATTTGAAGCGGCCGCTATTACATTAATTAATAATATAATCAATAACAGAAGTATTGGAAACGATACTGGAAGCATTTCTAGATGCAAATATGAAAAAAAAGACCTAACAGTGAATTTATTTATGAATAAAAGTCCAAATTCTGTTTTATATCTTTAGCAAAGCAAAAATCAAAATTTTCCCAATACCCCTTGTTGGAAATCAATGACACGGAGAATAAAAAAAAAAGACTTCACATCCTCTGTCTGTAACCTCACTATATTGTTGCTGTTAGACATCTACATGAGCCTAAAGAGCTTGAAAGTCATTGATTAATCAATTCATTGGCTATTAACGCTTGTTTTCTTCCACTGCGCTTTGATCCTGTGTTCTGTACAAAGGAAGCTGCCACACGTTGCGCGCTTTGAGAGTAGAAACAAAAATATCTTACAAGCTACTAAATCATAAAATGACCTGTGATTCAAAATAACTGACCGACATCCCCCAAAACGTTACACAAAAACCGTTATTAATTCAAATGATCAGCATTATGAACACAATAGAACGGCTTCGTGATGTATCAGCAACGAAGCGTGCGCGTCCATTATGACGCATAATTGAGATTAATTGCACGCACGGTAGTGAAACGAAATTAAGAAAAAATGTCGTGCAAAAACGTGTACTGCCACACGTTGCGCGCTTTGAGAGTAGAAACAAAAATATCTTACAAGCTACTAAATCATAAAATGACCTGTGATTCAAAATAACTGACCGACATCCCCCAAAATGTTACACAAAAACCGTTATTAATTCAAATGATCAGCATTATGAACACAATAGAACGGCTTCGTGATGTATCAGCAACGAAGCGTGCGCGTCCATTATGACGCATAATTGAGATTAATTGCACGCACGGTAGTGAAACGAAATTAAGAAAAAATGTCGTGCAAAAACGTGTTTAACTTGATAATTAGGTTACTGGCCAACGACGTATTCCAGGCGTAAAGCGCATTCAGCGTAACACGCATTTATGCGTCTGAACCCCGCACTTTCTGCACTTGTGAACCACATATCACTAATACGTTCAAAAAACGCCACATTTGATGTCAAATATATTAGTCTTTAATACAAATAAGATCGATTTTTATCTCCGCGAGGCACGCGCAACAGGAAGAAAAAACTTTCCCATCCAGACTTCTTCATTTGATCATTCTGAGCAACAGATAGACGCGAACAGCAGCTGCAGTGCGTTGACATTCACCACACACATTTATCTCTACACTGTAAAAACAGGTTGTACTCACAAGCATATGTCATGGAGAAGCTATTCCCCATTTTGACCATATCCACTTGAGGTACCAGTTTAGGGATATCCTGGTGATGCGAGAGCGCAAACCGAAACACTTCATATTCGTGTGATTCGGTTGGGAATAACCCTCCTGTGGGGGAAGAAAAATCCCACAATACATTAAAACAACCTAGGCAGGTTTCTGGTAACACAAGTGAAATGACTAAGTCCATAATTATGACTCTTTTCCTATTTTTTTATTCAAAACGCATCACTCTACACTCCATCCTTCACTTTTGTCATTCACTCACCTATGTTGATATTACTTGGGAAACTGGAACCGAGGCACAATCCCAGAAAACTGGTGCAGAGCAGTGTGAGGCTTCGCTGCATATTTCCTTTTGCATTAGCGAAGAAAAAGAAAGCCAAATCCCAAGCATGGGTATGCGCGTGGTGTAGAATATCTCTTCTGGATGCTCTCACTCTATCCGCACATCAGCGAGTGAGCAGCGTGGATTACAGGTGCACCTCTTTGCGCGTGCTGTCCTCGCTCGCGCTCGCGCTGAGTCCTTGTGTGTTGCGCTCCCAGCCGTTCCTTCAGCACAAGCAGCACTTCCTCTGAGAGCCGCGGGCGCGCAAGAGAGAGAGTGAGTGAGGGATTCTGATAACCGTATTCCACTCCAGCGCAACACCGTCTGTGGACTTTCATTTTACGTTCACAATTACTCTGTATGACTGAATTACACAGCGGTCTTTCGATGGCGAATAACGCATAAACAAACATGAGCGCATACTTTGAAATTATGTTTTAGACCTTTGTCACTTCAAGGTGCTCTGTTGTCAAAGACAACAATCGCAGGGCTCAGATATTTCCATGGGTTTCCTCTCCTGTAATGATCTGTTAGGGTTAGTCAAAAAAACCTAGGAGTGATTAAAATAATTAACTGTGATTATTTTCAGCAGTTTCAAGAACTGTATGTTCTTTAGTAAAAACAACAGTTGTGGGGGACAAATGTAAATAGACAATATGATGCTGGTCATATTTTTTTATTATACTAAGCTAGAATATTTTAAAGGGGTCATATGATGCGATTTTTCCTTTCTCTTTGGAGTGTTACAAGCGCTTGGTGCATAAAGAAGATCTGTAAAGTTGCAAAGACTAAAGTCTCAAATCCAAAGAGATATTCTTTATAAAAGTTAAGAGTCAGCCACGCCTACCTAAAATGGCTTGTTCTAACACACCCCCACATATCTACCTCACTATGTGGGAAGATTTGCATAATGCCGCCCAAATGTTCACGCAAAGAAAGAAGGTGTAACTTTTATTCTCACTGTAGTATTGTTGTTGCCGCCGCCATGTCCTGAAGGCACTGTGTGATTCGTTGTGAAAGCGAAACTACTTAGTTTGGCCTTCCAAAAGAGGACGATATCTGTATCTAGTCATGCCTGGAGCTGATCCGTGCTGGTTGCTGAAGAAATATAACAACTTTGCGCTGTGGATCACCGGATCAGCTTTCACCGTAGATGAAGCGGAGTCCAGCCCGGGGTCATCACATGTGGTTGCCGCAAGCCCTCCGGACGCTCCTTCGTCGAATGAGCCGGCCGCGCCGTTCTCAAGCCCGCCGCCTCTGCTCACTCTAGCCCTCCGGGCCGTTCCTCACTTATCCCCGGCTTCTGCTCACTCTAGGCCGCCGTGTGTGACGCTGTGTTTTGTTATGAAACAACACACTGGATAGCTGGCCAATCAGTGCACACCTCGCTTTTTTAGAATGATGAGCTTTGTAAAAATCTATGCTTTTCAGAAAGGCGGGCATAGAGGAGAAACAATAATGTACAGTATGT
>NW_015505509.1:68270-73606 GCF_001515645.1 Sinocyclocheilus grahami
CGATCACAAATGCAGACATGGTTTTATGTTTACGCGGCGCGATGCAATGCAACGCATAAAAAGACAGTATAAGTCATTATAATCCATAATTATGTCCCCACTGGATGCAACGAATGCTTCGGTTATAATGGGTTTTCATGTTTTTGAATCATCGCTCCGGCCTGACAGGGCATTATCACAGTATGGTAAGAGGTGTAACATTTCCGTCACACGCTTGAGGTATTCGGCCAATCACAACGCACTGGATAGCTGGCCAATCACAGCACACCTTGTTTTTCAGACCGATGAGCTTTGTAAAAATCGACGCATTTCAGAAAGGCGGGGCATAGAGGAGAAACAATAATGTACAGTATGTGGAAAATAATGTGTTTTTTTAACCTTAAACCGCATAAACACATTGCATTACACCAAATACACCAAATAATGTTCTTTTTAGCAACAACATATGACCCCTTTAACAAAATTTGAAGTCATCTTGTGCCCACCTTGGAAGTCTGCCGAGGCCTCCTGGTTGACAACCACTGATTTAGAGTATGGTAGATAAACTTTACTGGCCGACATTGACAGAGAGACCATCTGCTGCGCCCAAAGCCGAAGACAGTTGCTGCCCAGTTCTCTCATAAGGAAATGAAGGTTTCAGACAGGCTTCCAATACACCATAACATCCCAATACACATGGATGCACATTTTATATACTAAACGTAATTAATATTATATGTATAATTATTTGAGTATATCATCATACCTGAAATCCTCGTTATCTGCATGACTCAAGTGTTATCTGTATTTGATCATGTTGCAGGGGATTTCAAGGTAACAGCCTGTTCAATGTAGGGAAAGGGTGAACACTGCATCCAGAACTTGTACATTTGAGCAGCTAATGTCATGCAAGAATATTTAGACTACAAAAACATGCTGTAGCAATGCAACAGAATCAGTACAACAAATCCATACAACAAAATCCATCACTTCCTATAGTCGAAGTTAATAACGTAAGGCACTTCTGAGAACTGGATGAAAATAAGAGCAAAATAACTATTTTAAACTTTATGGTTCATCTTCCTTGGCTGGCACAATATTTAAACTCAAGCACTGAAACCATGTTGCTGGGCAATCTCTACCACTAAGAGCAGCACAGCCGGCTTCGCAGCCACTTTGAGCTGGAGAGAGCAATGACAAGATTAGAGCTCTCGGGCTGATTCAGAACAACAGTGGGTTATTTATAATCCACTGCACTTTCAGTGCGATAGAGATTACCTGCTGGCAAACACTGCAGGAAACAACATGCCAGTCACTGTCACAGCATCACTACAATAATTCTCAAACATGAGCCGTTCAAGATTTTCATATTCTCATGGATCCATATATTATACATCACACTTCTAGGTAAAGTTATCACATGCCTGATAAAACATTTTGTCATTTGTTATGTTTTGTTGAACAAACCTGCCAGGGTTCAGCTCAACCAAGTTTCTGCATCAGTTTCAGGTGTTTTAAATGTAAGCTGGGCCTAAATGCTATTCACGTTACTTTGTCAAGTCTTCTGTGGTGTTCCCTACTTGTTTATGAAAAAGGTTGTAAATCCTGCCTTTGACATAATTAGGATTAAGGATAAGCTCATTTATCAGACCCAAGCAATTTATTCCTTCTGGATAATGGAAAAATTGCTTTTCTTTTTAATACTGTCTCACGCAAACAGAGGGCCCAATTAGCATATTTTCACTGACAATAGAATTTAAGCGATTAAATGGGTGTGGGGTGAGAAACAAAAGTGCTTTTCTCCTGTCTTCAATTTAAGACGCGCAGTGCGCCAATGATAAAACATGATAGATTCAGTATCTGGCTGCTGTGACACATTTGAGGCTCGAGGAAATCTGGTGAGACTGCAGAAAATGAAAGAGAACATCTGAGAACTTACCATCATCTGCAAAGTGTGAATGAGAAGGTATCATTTATTAGGAACCGAGTTCAAGCGTAAGGCACACATACAAAATGAGTCGAGATGAAGCATATGGGCTGCAATCAGCCACACCAGCTTCTAACCATGAAGCTCAATTACTCATTGGAAAGTGAGAAGGTGAGGAGGCCTTTCTCATTAAGTCTGTATCATATTCAACCCAAAAGACCTCTATTAGACATCAAGGCAAAAGGATCAAGTAGTTAGAGGCTTGGGAAATGAGTTGCAGACATTACGTAAGATTGTTTTGATTGTTGTACACACATCTTGTTCTCTCTGTAAAGAATGCCCTGCGCACTCTTCACCGGGGCCTACATAATTAACCTTATCTTTTTGCAGTATGGTGTCTGCTGTCAAAGAACTCAGTTAACGCCAGCATATGTTTCTTACATGTACATTAGACGTGATGCTGATTCTTAGAATCATCTTTAATTTATATATTTTCCTTCAGTTTTGCTGGAAGACACAAACATTTGCATACGCTTAGAATAAGCATTATGTCCATACCACTAATCACATAACACCTTCCAGCAGGCCACATAAAAGGACTCTCACAAGTTCACACTTACATATAATCAGATTGAGCAAGTAGTGTGCATATTTGGTGTGTTGTCCGAGGGGAGGGCTCTGAGCTCGGATTTTAGTCCGAACGCAGAGGACTCCTCATATCCCTAGCTGGGAAAGGAATAGTTCAGAGTGAGGAGTTGGAGTGGCGGAAGGTTGCCAGAAAACTGTCATGGGACAAAGGTAAGTAGGCTGTATATATATATACACTTACTATCGTGCTAATTGAGTTGATCTGAATGTTCTCCACCTGTGCTAAATTGGTTAAAAAACAGCACACTTATATTTGATGTTGTTCAAGATTGCATATATACCAGGTTTTTATACCAGGTTTTCTCACCTAACAATGTCTTAAATTTCACTTCAATTTCTAAATTTGAAATGAGGTATCAAACAGGATATAGAATTGCAACTCGAATTGGAAGTAGAATTAGACAAACATAAACCTTCACTTGACAAAGCTTTGTTTTTGAAAAAAGGTTATAAAAATCTTGAAGTTTGAAGGTTCACAGGCCAGATATATAGACAAATTAGATAAGATATGAAATGAATCTATCTATATATTTTCACAACATGAATGTGGGCTGAATTGCAGGACTTAAAGTTTGGCTGTTTTAGACACATATCTGACCTTAGACAACTTCTTTGGCTCTGCAAGCTGCTCTGAAATAAAAATATAATTGATAATCACTACCAAGTCACTGTCAACAACACCAATTGAACAATAGTGTGTCACCAAAATGATGCACTTGAAACCCTTCACTATTACTAAAGACTGCATATACTAAGTTGGATCACACGTAGGGCTATGATGGGAGAAACTGTAATGCGCAATATGGCGGAACAAGTCCCACCTTGTTTGTTTTTACTAGGGCTGTCAAACGATTAATCGCGATTAATCGCATCCACAATAAAAGTTTTTGTTTACATAATATCAGTGTGTACTGTGTATATTTATTATGTATATATAAATACACACACATGCATGTGTAATTTAAGAGAAAGATGTTAAGTTTATATATTAAATATATTTATATATATAATATAAATTATATGAATAGAAATATACACAGGTAAATACATGTAAATATTTTCAAATTATATACTGTATATGTGTGTATTTATATATACATAATAAATATACACAGTACACACACATATTATGTAAACAAAAACTTTTATTGTGGATGCGATTAATCGCGATTAATCATTTGACAGCACAAGTTTTTAGTCTTGGCTAATAAGCAGCCTTTTTTTTTTACTTGTTAGGCCAGCGTCTCAGTGCTTAAGATCAATATGAATCTGAGAAGCATGTTTAACTTTAACTCTGTCTTAATTGTGATTATTGTTGAGCAACTTAATTAGTCTTTGTGATCAATTGTGGTGTGAGTTTTTCGGTAACGCTTTAGATTACAACCCGCCATGTACTGCGTAAGTAAACAGAATTTACAGCGTAACTTTTTTGTAATTACAGTGTAGCTATTCAGTACCTCCGTGTAGGTATAAAGTAACAATATGCAAAGTTTGGAGAATAAAGGAGTAATAATCTGTAAAATTACAAATTATTTCTACCGTAAATATTTTGAAACTAAGGGGTACCTATTCTAATATTACAGGGTATGTATGACCTCTTATATTTGCAAGCGATTAAGCAAAAACATACACTGTATACTTTTTTATAGCCTACACATATAAAACACGCTGGGAATTGTTTCGATCCAAACCGTCGGTTGAGACTGTTGGGTTAGGAAGCTGGCTTGATTTGACCCAATTTGGGTTGATATCAGTAAGTAACGACGTTGCTGGGTTATGAATGTGGAGGACGTGAATGAGAGCATGCAGCAAGTCACCTGAGTTCAAACGTGAACGGCTCTGTGTGCAACGAAATCCGTGACTGTCCTGCTTAAGATGGGAACATGTGTGGAAAATAGGAGAAAACTAATCGAAGCGCAGACAAGGGACAACTTTGAAACTGTCTGGAGTGTGTTCCTTTAAAACTGCAGCAGTGAATGTGGTGAGCGCGAACTGGAACCTGCTGGAATGGGGCATGAGACGAGTCTATCCGTGTTTGCGGCGCTCATGACAGGAATATGTGTAGAAAATACAAGAAAACTAATCGACACGAAGAGGAGAGAGATTTTTGAAACTGACTGGAATGTGTTCTTTTAAAACTGGAGGGTTTTGTCCGAGTATGTTCTCGAGCAGCAACTGATGAGCGGTAAAACCGGGAACTGAAATATGTTAGTAAAAATGGTGCTTGAGGACATGGATCAAAACGGTCATATTACTGTGTTTATTGGCATGATGGTTTGGCCATAATAGTTTAACTAGTCATTACTTGTTAATCAATTAGTCATTAAGTCAGTTGGTGAAAAACAAGAACAAATTTAACAAAATCTATCCTTAAACAAGCTTTTCAAAAGAATTTGGTTTAACTGTATAATCTGTATAAGTATGGAGTTGCTTTGCTTTTTTTCTGAACTGGTGTAATAAATTTTAATCTGTTGCCTGTGTTGTTATTGCTTGTGTTGTTACTGTTGTCATATTGTGTGTGATTTTAATTTTAAAACCCATTTTGGGTTCATTTAACCCAGCAGTAGGCCTATAGTAAATTGCAAACAATATTTGAATTAAATAAAACTGTCCACCATGTTTATTGATACATTACCTGATATATAATGTATGTATGTATGACCTAATGTATAAACAATCGTTTCAGAGCAATTTGTGGTAGCCACTTACCCTGTAACTACATGGAACAAGGGGGAACAAAGCACCACTTTAATTTACAGCCCGCAAATGTTGTATTTACCCT
>NW_015505509.1:74324-84435 GCF_001515645.1 Sinocyclocheilus grahami
TAAGTAGACTTGTGAATTATAAATCATAGCAGAAACTCATTAACTCATTTCACTAGATGTCCAGTTTTGTTGTTCAGTAATCTCCATCATGTCCGTCCTTTTATAATAGAATGTGTACCCCATGGTTAAAAAATACCTATACGCCTATAATAAAATACCAATATAAAATGATAAAAAGTATATATTGTCTTTCTAAATCATTCCCAAACATAAGATTGTTGTTTAGGCCATACATACCACGTAATATTAAAATAAGCACCTCTTAGTTTCAAAATACTTACAGTATAAATGATTTGTAATTTTACAGGTTGTTACCCCTTTATTCTCCAAACTTCGCATATTATTCCCTTGTACCTACACGGAGGTACTGAATAGGTACACTATAATTACAAAAAAGTTACACTGTAACTTCAGTTTACTTACGCAGTTCTTTGCAGGTTGCATATCTGGTTGTTACCCCCTTATTACCCAAATGTAACACATCGTTCCCTTATACCTACACGTATGTTCTTTATAGGTACACTATAATTACAGAAACGTACACCGTAAATTTAGTACTCACATAGTTCTTTGCGGGTTGTAATCTAAAGCGTTACCAGTTTTTCTTAGGATAAAAAGCCATACGTCTGTAGATTCAACAGAGCACATCGAGATAGGCAGACAAAGATTTATTATTTACAGCAAATTTGCATTAATTGTTATGGTAATGGTGTTATGACTGAATTAATTATCATATTTGTTTGACTGAAGAGAATTGCCTTCTCAGACTGTGATTATTTTGATCTAATTGTCTCCGGATCCCTTATTTTTTGTTCCCTTTTTGAATATTCTAAACCACAGCAGGTCTATAGGGACAAATTACGCAGTAAAGAACTACAATTGACACCAATTGATGGAAAGGTAGAAAACAAGCGAATCAAAGAAATGTGTGCTTGGCATTTTTTAAGGGCCTAAGTCCCTCATCTGTCTCTCTCGCTCATTCCATGTTCCCTGTATAATTGTCTTTCCATCCCGCTGCCTGCTGCTGGATGTAGGGCTTTCAGAAAGTTACCACAGTAATACTGATTGATGGAGTCGATACCTCGCCAGGTTCCAGAACATCGAACACCCCCGCACACAGACATGACAAATTTCGGGAACAAATTATAATCGCTCGACTCATGATGAATTCCCTCTGGGAAAATAGAAATATTGTGAATACTTATGAACTTTGCCTGCCACATGGCCATTCATTCAGTACGCTCATGTAGGAAAGGGGGAGAAAATAAAGACAAGGTGAAGAGGCGGAAACTCTCACTGATGAGGATGGATAAAAAACAGAGAAGGCGGGTATTCGATGGGTGGATATATACTGACGAGAGGCTATTACTTCTGAACTATGTCTATTCTTTGATCCACATTTGAAAAGCTGCTGAAATACATCTACAGTTATGTAACAGAGAAATATTCGCCCTCTACTAAAAGGAGAAGGAAACAAGGAAATGAATGTGATCTGCTACGGAGATGTGTGGGTTAAAGAAAGGCAGCAAGACACGTCAGGGTTGCTTCAGTCCAAATGTGACTAGTAGACAAGCATTAAAAATCAATCAAAACAAATGAATGGCTGACAGCAATAGCTGCGTTTTGTTAAATGGAATTGGACCTGGTTGCAAAGCAGTCACAAGGCTAATAATGAATGCCAATCACCATGACTGCCAATCATTTGCTCTCTCCATCACCCACAGAGACCTCAGAGAACAGAGGGGTGAAGATATAATTGATGGAGCCAAGATATCAACAGACAAATACTGGACACCAGTGGCATCACAAAATGTGGCTGTTTAGGAAACATAAAGCACCAATCAGTGACTTCACCGAGGGGGTTTAAGTGTAAAGGTTCCTCCTGAGTCACCATAACAACAGGTGTAATAATATAGAAAAAAATTCAAGAAAAGTGAAAATTTTAAAACTACAAAACTTGTTTGGAGTAAAAAAAAAATTTAATTCTCATTTTTTATTTCTCATTTTAATAAATAGTAATTGTGATATGTGTTAAATTGATTTTTGTCAGAATAAAAAGGACTGGACAATGAAATAATTTCAAGACAATTTTTTTTAAAGCTTTCATGCTACATAATGAACAGCAAAAGATACACATTAGGTATGTGGTTGATGATTTTTATTGCTGTCATGCTACCATGAAGAATTATGGGAAATTATTTTATACCACTCTTCAGTAACTGTACGCAAAACTGTATGCAAACCTATGCACAAACTAAATGGTACCATTACTTATTAAGATAAATTACAATTTGTTGACATCCTAATTGGTCCTCCACACAAATCATGTTTTTGCACTGAAAAATGCAACACAGGGCTGGGAAAGTTACCCATAGGAAAAATGTATTGCTCAGTGGTTGCTTTTCCTAAGCTCAGGAGACTTTCTCATATATTTCTCATTTTAGTATCAACAGCATTTCAGATGTTTCTCCTAAAATTCCTTAGGACAAATGGAAGTAGACACAAATAAGACATGAGAAATATTTGAGAAAAAAAGAGTAAAAACAGAGAATGTGGTGGAAGAAACATAGAATATATCTTTATTGACTTGCTGCAATCTCTAGCAAGACTCCATTATAGGAATATTTTATTGCTCAGTGGTTGCTCTTTCTAACCTCAGGAGACTTAGTTGTGATTCTCATGTATTTCTCATTTTAGTCTCAACAGTGTCTCAGATGTTTCTCCTAAAAATTACTAGGAGATATAAAAGTAGACACAACTGAGATATGAGAAAATTCTGAAAGGAAGGAATTAACAATGGGAGAGAAATGTGTGAGAAACATGGGATATCTCTTTATTGTTTTGCTGTAATCTCTTGCAAGACTCCATTATAAAAATGTTTTACTACTCAGAGCAGAGGTTGCATTTTTGATTGCAATGGGCTTTTTTACCTTTAACAGTCAGGTCAGTAGGAGTAGAGACAGGAGAATTGAGAATTGAACAGGAGCAGGAAAGTACGTTTAGCTAGGATTTGAACCCATGTCAGAGGTGTAGTTGCACCTTCACATCGATGTGCTGCCCACAAGGCTATGGCTCTGACATAGACTACACTATGCTCAGGATACTAAGGGGTGATTCTCTTATATGTCTCATTGAGAAATCAGCTTTATCTTCGGATGTCTTCAGTTTTATTTTAGGAGAAACTTATACTAAATACTAAACAAATACTAAAACTATAATTTAAATAACATGAAACATTTCATAATATCAAGGGTTACTAGTTTAAATGTTTACATTTATTTTCAATTTCCAGCATTGTATATAGGCTACACCGCATTTTCCAAACACACTAGAAAGGACTTACAAGTCCAAGATGTTTAGTATAAGAGCAATACCTTTTTTTAACAAATGTAACACTATATCACTGTACCAGTGTTTTTTTTTTTTTTTTTTTTGCTTTGTTGAGCATTTACATTTTGTCTTGTACAGCCCATTTGATGTAAATATAGGTTATGGTTTCCTCTGTTAAATCATTGTGCAATAAAACACTCTCTACATACAACAACTTCAAATATAACAATGCATGTATTGTCTTTGATTAAAATGGTGTGGATAAATGACATTAAAGCTAACCAGAGGGAAGAAAAATAAAATAAAAAAGAGATCTCTTTAACATTTCAAATATTTCTCCTAGACAGAAATGAGGTTACTTTAAGATTGAATGGAAACTTTTGCTTGAGTCTCATGCTTCTCAAACTTGCCTCCTGAGACAAAAACTCTAACACTCTCACAATGGTCTCCTTTAAAGCTTGAGAAGAGATCTCAACAACATCACACACTGTGCTCAGATTTTCTCCTAATCTAAAGACACTGGTGGTCTCATATTTGTCTCCTTCAAAGTTTCAAACAAGATCTCAACGACATCACACACTGTGCTCAGATTTATCCCTTTAGCTAGAGACTGTGGATCTCTCACATGTGTCTTCTCAAATGTTTAGAAGAGATTTTAACATTTGTCACCTCTAAATTTCAGAAGTGATCTCAATAACTTTACAAAGTGTGCACCAAGTCAAATGCCTCAATATGAGCTCAAACATGTCTACCATATAATATGTATTAATAATCAAATTAGTCAATTAATAATCAAGACTGAGTCATGAGCCATTTATGAGACTTTCAGCAAAAAAAGCTCCAGGGCTTTTCTGTAAATCAGTTTTGATTAAGGCATCCGGTACATTACTATTTACAACAACAAATTATGTGCCCAAGTACATAAACATTGTCTCATAAAAAGTAACATTATCCTTATTTCTGCATAATTTCTCTCTCAATATAGCCTTTAACTCTGAATTTATGATTCCCCCCCCCCTTATTTATTGCCTTTCAAGTACTTGACTTGATGAACACTTTGTAAAGTTGTTAAGATCTCTTCTAAAGCTTTACAGGAGACAAATATGAGACCCCCAGATTATTTAGCTAAAGAGAAAAATCTAAGCACAGTGTGTGATGTTGTTGAGATCTCTAATCTAAACTTTTGAGGAGACAAATGTGAGAGATCCAGAGTCTAGCTAAGGAGAAATATCTGAGCACAGTGTGTGAAGTTGTTGAGATCTCTTCTAAAGCTTTAAAGGAGACCATTGTGAGAGTGTTAGAGTTTTTGTCTCAGGAGGCAAGTTTGAGAAGCATGAGACTCAAGCAAAAGTTTCCATTCAATCTTAAAGTAACCTCATTTCTGTCTAGGAGAAATATTTGAAATGTTAAAGAGATCTCTTTTTTATTTTATTTTTCTTCCCTCTGGTTAGCTTTAATGTCATTTATCCACACCATTTTAATCAAAGACAATACATGCATTGTTATATTTGAAGTTGTTGTATGTAGAGAGTGTTTTATTGCACAATGATTTAACAGAGGAAACCATAACCTATATTTACATAAGACAACTGTGTTTACGCATATCTTATAATAAGACACCGTGCCAAAGCAAAGTCTACATGTATCATCATCAGCATAGTTTCAGTCCATGTTCTTCTTGTCCTCAAACAGCAGTATGGCCTACATTCATTATGAGGTTGGGATGTTAAAAAAAAGTCACCAGAGGGTCCTGAAATAGTTTGCAGTGCACATTACAGCACATATTCGCTTGGAATTTGTAGGGTTGAAAATGATCAAAGACTTCTGCTTTCCTGTCCCAAACCTATCTTGAGTAACAAAAGGGCCATTTGGCATTCCTGAAGGCACAGAGGTGCTGATTGTGATCAAGGCCTGTAGGCCAACATATGTATACATCGGGGGTCTACTAATTGTCACACCTTTTGCACAGTGGGTGAAGCTGTAATGTGCTGATTGGTCAGTTTGAATGTCTCACATTTGGTTTTTAGTCACATGGTCAAGGAAGGGATAAAAGAAGATTGCAACTGTTGCTCTTTCTCTTTTCTTTGCTGGGACTCTCTTCTTGGGGCTCTGCCCTCTCTCTCTCTCTCTCTCTCTCTCTTTCTCTCTCCCTCAGGTAACATTTTACATACATGCTGGGTACAATTAACTGTGCTTTACCATCCTTCATCTATGTTGAAACCAATTCAAGTGTAACCATAACAAAATATTGTTATTAAACCATATCAATTATTAATTATATGCTAACTAGTCTTGATTCAAGGTTAATATTGAAGTGCTACCTATTGCAATACAATATAGTCACTTAATAGCAACGCTCTCCCACATATTTAGCTATTCTAACTGCGCTTATTTCCGTCGTTGGTATAAGTGGCAGTGGGTGGTAATAGACTAGAACTGTACAGTTTTATACCATCGTGCTGACAACGTTTCTTTAGTCATTCGGCAATCCTACAGCCTGAACCACTGTAGGGATCCCACCCTTACGAATTCATTAAAATAATTAAACATGAGCAAGGGCTCATGTGTAAGAGGACACTTTGTTTTGTTTGTAATTAGAGTGTGCTGTATGTTTCTAGATAGCCTAGATGACCTTTAGGTGTGATGCATGCAGTTCCTGCACCTAAAGGTATGTACAACACAGGGTTTAACTCTTCTTGCCCTGAATTTACAAGAGGTTAAAGCTCACAGATCTTGTAAAGGTCCCATGCCAATTACTGGGGGTCATTACCCATTACCATGATGTGATTCATACTATAGCATCCTACAAATGACCTGGGAAAGACCTAATTACAAAGGGCATAGAAAATGATTGATAGGACAAAATCATTAGAAAATAATTCATAGAAAAATGTAATAAATAATATATATATAATTGACTAAAAAGTGAGCTCTTTGCATTTTCATTGAGATCCTAAAAATGAAGTGCATGTGAGGAGGCTAAAAACAAAATTTGGGTGCCTCCACTGCACTATAACTGGCTCATTACTGTGTCAGAGAGATAATGACTGCCTTTCATATTAATTTTTTAACCACAATTCGCCTGGAGGGGTCCAACTGGTGGAGACTTAAAAAGTATTTAAAAATAATTGAACAACAGTCAGGGTTAACAATAATAAAATATATAAATAAATAAACAAATAAATATGCATTATATTTATTTACTATAAATGTATTTATAGTAAAATCCATTTATTTATTTTTATGCCACATCAGCAGCAAAGGTTACACTGAGGTATAAACAAAGAGTTTAGAGCACACTTATCATCAATAAATACACTTACAGCACTGCACGGAAAACTTTACAAGATCTTTCAAGTTGATATTTATAAAAAATATATATATTTTCCTAGTGGGACATTTTTAAAAACATCCAAATGGAACCTTAAGAAATGTCTTTATGTGAGGTAGTGACTGCTGTGAGTATTTCAAAGTGAGCCTCTGAACATTTTTTTAAGTGTGTCATAGACTCTATAATGGCTTCAAAACAAGAGTTCGGTGTCTGAGTATAGCCAAAGGTCAATATTAAAGACCCCATTCCCGACTCCTCAAAGGGCTACATCACGGTGCTGACATTACAGGAAAGACATTTCCCAGAACCCGAAACATCTTTGAGTTTTATTGACCCACATAGTTTGTGTCAGCAAACCTATTACCCGACTCCGCAACAGTCTTCCATGTGGCGTAAAATGCGGCGCTGTCAGGTGGCGGTGTTGATGGAGAGAGACCTGCAAAGCTTTGTCAACACGGCAGACAAGTGCATGGATGGATGAGAAGAAGCGGGCCACCCCAGAGGAGTGTCAGAAGAGAGAGTCGTCAGTGTCACTCCACAGAGAGAGCAAGACAAGCGTTCCTTGCACACGCTCAGATCCCTACTGAATAAATACAAAAAGAAACAAAGAATTACCACACATATCATTGATCCAGGAGTATTTCACCACCCCCGACAAACAATCTATCCCAATCACAGTGTGCACATATGACAGGGGAAAAAGCCTGTTATATACGGTGCACGTTCCCAGTTCATTTTCAATGGGAAAGAGGTGGAAGATGCCAGAAGGGAGGCTGAACTGCTTTCAAAGCTTGTGCACTTTTGCTTGTGAAGTTTGTCCAAATGTGTGGTATACAAAAAGCTTACCGCACAAATATACTCTGTCCCACAATGCAATGTGCTGGACTTAAAGAGATAGTTCACCCAAAAATTAACACGTGCACGGTTGACCCACTGATATCACATGGACTATTTTAATTATGTCTTTACTACCTTTCTGGGCCTTGAATGTTTCAGTTGCGTTTCTGTTTATGCAGGGTCAGAAAGCTTTCAGATTTCATCCAAAATATCTTAATTTGTGTTTTGAAGATGAATGAAGGTCTTATTGGTTATGGGTGACTCAGGGTGAGTAATCAATGACAGTCTTTTGGGTTATGGGTGAGTAATCAATGACAGAATTTTCATTTCACAACTATTTATTTAACATTTCATTCCCAGTATAATGAATAAACTGGGCATTAAAAAAAAAAATCTTTCTTGACTCATTATTCGATCACACTGTCAAAATATATATATTTTTTCATTTCCAGGATGCTGCTTGCCAAATTAAACTTTGCAAGTCATGAGCCAAAACTTTAGTTTGTTGCTGTTTTTTGTGCAATAACAGGTGTTTTGCTTACTGTTTTTGTTTTATAAAAGTTTCAACATAACTTTCAAGGCTGCCACGTGTCAATGGACAAACAGAGATGATTTTAGTCACAACCAATCAAATGGCATTTAACTTTTATGAATTCAGTACCCTTCAGTATTGCTGTGTATGAAGTCGATTTATAAATGTTGTAACATTGAGTATGTAAGGAACAGTGAATGAATGAACAAGTGAGAAATTTACATTTAGAATTTCTGTGATTTTTTCCCCCTAGCAAATCATTTCAATAGGAATTCATGTGATCTGGAATTTTGTGTGAGGATGAAAGATTTCCCCATGCAGATTTTGCAGCAGGTTTAAGCTGGTTACACGAAGCTGACCAACAAAAATGCTGCTTAGTTTGAAAGTGACATTTGCATGAGCTGTGCTTCAGTATCATACGTATTTAACTTATTTTCAGATTAGTATTGCATTATTAAGACATTAACAATAGTCAATTATTACACAGAAACGTTGTAAGATAACTACTGAACTGTATTTTAATGCTGAAGCCATTTTTCTATACAGTGGGTACGGAAAGTATTCAGACCCCCTTAAATTTTTCACTCTTATTTCTATATCATCTTGTGCATGGAAATCGCCTGTATACATTAGAGGAAGCAAGACAGCAATCAAAGCTTGACTCTTATTATAAAATCCCCTTAAGGTTTGCTCTGAAAGCTCAATTTTTTCAGCACAGCAGCAGAGCCTGTGGGTTATTGATCTGGTTTAGTTTGACCAATCTCTCAGATCATGAAATGGAGCCTGGGTCATACTGAACCCAAAATATATGGACTGTATATCTGTATGTATATATGGCTTTTAAATAGTGATGCAAAACCAACCTACATTTTCTGTAAGCCTCAGTGTTGTTCAGTGGGCACAGAAAAAAAGCAAAGCACGTCTCCCCACAAATTAGCCCTATCGCCTTCTCTCATAACATCATACTGTTTTCTTCTCTCCCTTCTCCTTCTGAGTTCACACGGGATTGTGCAGCCCAGACCTGGATGAGAGCGGAGATGCAATTATGGTAACAGATATGAGGGAAGAGTACCATTCAAAAGCCTTTTCCGTCTCAACTGTCACCAGAGAATAAGGGCTGTTGGACTGAGGAAACAAACCCCTCTCAGTTCATACCACAAATATGGTCTCCCATTAGATAGTAGCAGGCCCATCTCACCATTCACTCCTTCCATCAATGCCTGTGCTTTTCAGCTCACTTCTGGAGCACCAAGGCCTTGGGGTTGCTTCAGTCCTTTGTTGCTAGCCCAATTAGTGAGGCTTCCTGTGGCTCTTGCTCCCAAGTGACCGGACGTGGAAAAAACCCCCTCTCGTGTCTGATGGCCTTATAATGGCTGAGCTCAAGCTCAGTGTCTGGTGGTCAGACCTCAGGAAAGGGTGAGACAAAGCAGGGCTGTGGGAGTAGCCGAGGGGCGGAGAGTGCTGATAGTGCTTTCATTAGCACGGGAAATGCAAATAAATGTGAGAAAGCCTTTGAAGATGCATCTCTGCTCAGTATCCATGGACAACCAAGAAAAAGGATTAGGGATTTTTCTGGCCAGTGTAATAAGACATTTAAGTCAGACAGGGAAAACTGAAACTACACATTGTCTGTGCTGCAGTATCAACAGGTGCACTACCTTAAAGCAGAACTAATTCACAAGAATTATTTAAAATAAGACAAAACCAGTGTTAAAATTAGACGTATTCAAGATGTAAGCTGACATTGTGTTCTTATTGAATTCATTCCCTCAACAACTGTCATTTTTATTTGAGAACAAGGATTCCCACAGTCCCCAATCACTGGAAAAGTCAAATAAATTAATTGGTGTAAAAGTGTAAACCCTGAAGCAAATCAGTTATTGAAACTTCTGGAATTACTGAATTTAATTATTTTAATTATTTATAATTATTTCAAATTAATTTTAAAAACATTTAGCAATTAATTGTAAATAAAATTAGAAAATGAGCAGCTTTGTCAGTTTAGCTTGGTATATTCATGGCATAGCTTAATATAATTAAGCTTGTTGACCAAAGACCCCCCCCCCCCCCCCCCCCCCCCC
>NW_015505509.1:85591-110358 GCF_001515645.1 Sinocyclocheilus grahami
CACCCCCTTTAACAATATAGCTGTTTTTAGATAAATGTTAACTGAAATGTCCATTTTGGGAATCTATTTATCAGCAGTAAATAATTCAGTTGATAATACATAAATGCCTTATAGCAGGTAATTAAATGCATTTTATACTGACTGTTAAAAAGGATAATGGCCTACATTTAATGTCCTATGAATAATCAGAGCACAATTTCCTGAGTGTACTTGATGATTTATATAGGATGGACATTTCCATTCACATGTGACGTAAATCACCTGAAAGACTGAGCAAAAAATCTTTAAAATTACAGAATTATCAAATACATTTTCTATTGACAAATTGTAAATAGCAACAACAACAAACAAGATTAGTAAATATGTTTTTAACATTACATTTGACTGAACTAATTTGGTCATGGCTATCTACAGTTGATAGAAGTTTTTGGCACACATAATCCCCATCCTCAAGCAGGTCTGTTTGTTTACATTTACTTACATGTACTGACAAAAATTAATAATTTTTACTGACTATATTTATTATGAATGTATAAGTCTTCAGCTCCAGTGACACAATATTACAAATCAACCATGCAAAATCAAAATGACATTGAGAATGTATATTTTTATCTGATACCTGTACGCAGTGATCAGATTACAGATGCATTATATTTTTTCTTAACATACTATCATTTACAACACATTCAAAAAATAAAAAACTTAATCATGCTCAGCTTTCCTATATGCAATTATATTAAATTTAATTTTCTCTCATTTGTCAACATGGTGCCAACACCATTGGCCCCTTTCTCATTAATACTACTCATACTTGAGCTATGGTTATTTATAACAATTCACAAATTGTGAAGGGCCTCAACATTTTTAGATCATGGATGGCTTACTAATTGCTGCAACATATATACATTTTTTGACCGGGTGTGGGCAAAAAATCTGTTAGAGCTCCGCCTTATGCGCTTTCGTTTGCGCTTTGTGTGAGATTTAGTAGGAGAGAAAGACACAGCCAAAGGCAAAAGACAAGCAGAGGAAGATATTGATTGTTACATCTTCTTTTAACCCCGAGCATCCATGCTGCACAATATGCACAGATACAGCACATTCCTATTGAACATTTTTGTTTCACTGCCTCTTGCTCTCCATTGCTGGCACAATCAGAGCCTGAAGTCACATTGTGCTGTTCACAAAAGTCTCTGTTTAGAGATAGACGATTTCGCACACAGCATTTTGTGAATATTTGTGAGAAGAGGTGTACACAGAAATGATGCATTCTCATTTATGGTTCACTGCAGGCTTGTTTTGACCAATCCTTCATACTTACACAATCGCTTATTCAGTATGGTTCTGGAGCTAATGGAGATATCCATTGACCTCTAAGTGAGCACCTGAATGTCTAAAAACTGTAGAACATAAACTATACAGCCAAAAGTACAGCCCAATATCTCTAAATTAACCAGTGCATGAAAAAAACAAAAAAGTGTATTTTGTTAAATCCTCACATAATTAAAAAGACAAAATTAAACTATAATAAGAAATAATAAAATTATAATCATATTGTAGATAATGACAATTAAGAATAAAACAAATTAAACTACAGACTATTGAATGAAAATAAATACTTTTATAAAAATACAGATGTGTAAAACTGTGCACACATGGTGTAGTTGGGTTGTGTTCAAGTATTCATATACTGATTGGTTATGATGAAGAACCAGACTAGGAACTGACTTCAAACTAATTTGTTCACATGTGTGATTCATTTGCACTGCAAAGTAGTGGAATGTGTAAAAACATGCCTGTGCAGGATCAGACCCATGAGATCCTCCCTAAAGCATTTCTGCATGGCCCTAATAAGGCCTGGAGACATTATGCAAATACCCGCTAATGTGCCACACATCAGAGATGAGCACCACTCTCTGCCACCCTCCCCCTGATGCCACAGATACCATGATGGGAAAACTGCAGAGCAAAATCAAATGTACGAAGCACGTGAACATTTCGGAGCTTCACGCAGAGAGCAAGAGAGCAAGACAACCTGAAGCAACGACTGATGGAATTTCAAGGGCCATTCTGAAATTATGGCTCTATGTACACGTTTTTTTGCACATCACATTTAATTGCTTTTATTGCTGTTTCTATGGAAATGGCAGAACACTTTGAAGCCATTACAGATTTCCCTGCAGCCCTTGTACTGATGTCATGCCACTGAGGTTAATAAACTATAAATGCTGCATGTGTGTAAACATACAGACCTTCGAGTTCGAAGCCTCAGGGAAGTCTTGAAGCAATACAGATAGGACATAAATGACTAATAAGCTTGATAACAAGTGGATTACACATTCACAAAAGTACATGGAACCCGATACACTCATATGAACATGATCCCACAATGAGTTTACAGAGCATATGGCCACTTATAAAGAAGTACAGGACTAGAAACCGTGAATGATTCAGATTTCAATAACAGTTTTTTATTCTTTTTAAAGAATTCATTTTTGGAAAGGATTAGGCATTTTTCATAATAAAAATAGACTACTGTATTAAAAACCGTTTGTGATTAGATTTTTTCTTTTATGCTCACCAAGACGGCATTTATTTGACCAAAGACAATAAAATACATTAAAAACGGCATTATTGTTAAATATTAAATATTGTTTTCTATTTACATTTTTTTTTCTATTCTAAAATGTAATTTATCCCTGTGATGGAATACATTTTTAACATCATTACGCCAGTCTTCAGTGTCACATGATCCTTCGGCAATTATTCTAATATGCTGATTTGCCGCTTAAGACATTTCTTATTATTATCAGCATTGAAAAAAGATTGCACTGCTTGGAACCCATAATAATTTTTTTTCAGAATTCTTTAAAGAACAGAAAGTTCAAAAGATCAGAATTTATTTTATTTATTTTCAAACAAAGTAAAAGGCTTTACTGTTGCTTTTTATCAGTTTAATGCATCATTGATGAATAAAGCTTTAAAAAAGTTGTTCACGTGATTTGCTGTTTTCTATCGTAGACTTCTTTTAGTGGTTTTGGCTTAAATGCCAAGGGTTGCAGCAAGGTAATCTAGTTTTTACCACTTTATGTGGTTTTGTCTTCCGCTTGCTGTTGTATGGTTGATTGTTTGTCTACGTTGCTCTGTATATTTAAAAGAGAATAAAATAACAATACATAAAAAAAAAAAAAAAGTTGTTTACACAGACTTAGAAGCAGCATAAACACAGTTCAGTAATTGGATTTAAGTATACATTAAATAACAATGCTAAACAAACAAAATACTAATAAAATAAATGAATAAATAAAATGTTTAATTTAATACTATCTACAGTATTCTGTCAAGCTCATAACTTGTAACTTTAGGTGCAAACAACCTGTCATTAACTACACTGATTAGTTACTTGCTTCTGTTTGGGCTTAATTTGGGAGCACATTGTCTGTCTGTCTGTCTGTCAATCAAATCAAATAAAACAAAATAAAATAAAATAAAAAAACTGCCAGGGAGTACGTCTATACTGTGTACACTGTTCAAAGAATGCTCACATGTTTTATATCCAGGGTCTCTGAGACGTTAAACATTATTAATACAACAGATGTCCTACAGAAGCTTTGAAGTGTGTTATCGAATCAGTAGCTCACTCAGACCCCTGACGGAACATTAGAGTTAAATAGCCAGATATCTGGAGATGCTAAATCACCGCTTCCCATTTAATTCTCTAATTCCGTCAATATTTTGTGTAATCCACAACAGCGAAAATGGAGTTGAAGCAGATGGGTTGATTCTCAGGCGTCTCAGGGCTGCTTGCTGGCACACTAGGAGAACACTCCACTCCTATTGCTTTCCCTCTTTCTCACCAGAAGCGTTTTATTGTTATTGCCTAGAATCTTGGCATCCTCTGATTCACCTCTCAGTCATTTCAAAGGCTGGGGAAAAAGAATAAAAGTGAAAGATAGCTATTCAGGAGGACATATTGGTGCGGATGTTGAGAGAAGAATGAGAAGAAATGGTAGCACCCACAGAGGATGATGGCACAGTCAATCTCAGATTCCCATGATAATGACAGAAGCGAGGTGATCGTTCCTTCAATTACCCCCTAAAGCCCAGAGCGATTCCATCTCCATCTTTTTCTTAGCTTGGTTGGTTTAATAGAAGCATTACATAGCATCTGAAAGAACAATGCCGTGGTAATGAGATCCAGAACTGTGTGCGTTAAAACCACCATAATCAGGCTCTATTCATTAATCAGTGGCTTGATTGAAGTGATAGAAAGATGATGGGAGACACACCACCTGTGAAAAAAGTGAGATCTGCACAGCAGAAGGTAACAACAGTTTTGTATTTTCTCCAGTGTATATAGGATTAACCTGCAGTCGGAGACATTGGCAATCTGCAGGCAGCCTCTAAAGATTCGCACTGATGCATTATGCATGGCACGCTGAATCATTTGCGATATGACAGTGAGTAATGCGCTGGAGATTGTCTGATGGAACACGAACGTAGGCCATGCTTAAGATATGCTTTTTAATATAATTTCTTCCAGGTGATTTTTCTAATGGCCTTGTGCTGTGATGATCAGTCTAAAGCCTGACTTTAGACAAATATCAGTAAAATGTGATAAACTGCCATAACCGTCTGATCAAATTGAAGACAGAAGAATTCTGAAGAGAAATTATGCAAAAGGATCTCATTTCCTGACATAAAGGAAAGAATGCAGGAACCACAGTTCTGTCTAAAAATCAGACAATGCTTTTTATGCTTTCCTACTTGGAGGCATTTTCAATTTTAACCACAAAGTCTGTAGGAAACATATATAAACAACACCATGCATGCAGTTTCTTGTACTTTTTGGAGTGTTTAGTAAATGCATTTTTTTGTGTTTGAATAAGAATGAAAAAGGTGCATTCACCCCATGAATAATTAATATGTTTACATTGTTTGACAATTTGCCAGTTTTATTCACTCTGTTGCTGTCGTTGATTTTGATAACCTACTGTTTTGTGATATCAGAATGCATTTATTCCTCCATTAAAATGAGCAGTTACATGTACAGTAGTTGATTGTTATTCTTGTCATGTTTCATGAATCAGCTGTTGAGGTCAGCATGTGGCTTTTAAAGGCAAATCATGAGTGTGATGATGTCAGCAGTTTAAAATGATACACGCTTGATCTCCATAGAAAACATGAGATGAAGCACATAATAGAATATTTAAAATGTGAAGAAAGGGGACAATTTGCATGAATGTATTAATTAACAACTTCTTTTGTTATTATAGCCTCAAAATGAAAATTTCACGCGACAATGAAAAATCTATCATTTACTCAGACTCATGCCTGTCCTGTATGACCATTTTCTTTTCTGCAGAACACAAAATATATTTGAAGAATATTGGCAACCAAACAGTTTCGGCTCCAATTGACTTCCACTATAATTTGTATCCATACAATGCTATTAAATGGAAATAAAACTGTTTGGATACCAAAATTCTTCATAAATATTTTATGTTCCACAGATGAAAGAAAGTCATACAGGTTTCGAGTGACATGAGGGTGAGTAAATAATGACAGAAGTTTCATTTTTGCGTGAACTCTCCCTTCAAGGTAATTTCTAAAAGTCAAAGAAACGTGACATTTTTAAGTTTAAGAAAGAATTTTGGAATATTACAGTGTTTACAATAAATGCTTTATCTGTTCACATTTTTTATTAAAATTTCTGTGCCCAAAAACATTAACGCCCCAATCCATCAATCTGCCCTTCATACAAGATCACATCAATTACCAAATAACAGCGATCCAATGATCCGATTAATTAACAATGGACAAAATCAAGTTTCTCGTTCGAGTCTTCCCAATTGGGTGAACTCTCCCTTCAAGGTAATTTCTAAAAGTCAAAGAAACGTGACATTTTTAAGTTTAAGAAAGAATTTTGGAATATTACAGTGTTGTGCCCAAAAACATTAACGCCCCAATCCATCAATCTGCCCTTCATACAAGATCACAGCAATTACCAAATAACAGCGATCCAATGATCCGATTAATTAACAATGGACAAAATCAAGTTTCTCGTTCGAGTCTTCCCAATTGTGATTTATATCCAAGTGAAACGACCTCATTTTCCATTTTAAACTTGACTTCAATTCTGTGAACACCATTTATACCAGCTCAAATGTTTACTGTGTGCTACAGACTGTAATCAAAGCAGGTTGTACAGGAGATTACAGGCATTTCACCTCAGGGATGATCAATACACAGCTTCAAGATGATTTCCAGTACTCAAGACACACAGCACCTGAGCTTTATGTTACTGAGAGCCATCAACACATTCACATATCCGTACATGCTGGAGTGTAAAGCAGGTCAGCGCTCCTCAACTGACACCTCTGCAGCAGTGATGCAGAGAGAAGGATGTGGTGTGACTGCCACTGTAACCGCTTTTTACATTTCAAGCACAGTTGAGCAGAAACCCCATTTAAAACACTATGATGCATAGGCTTCTATAACTTATCACCGTGCATCAAAATGCACTCTGCTACCCTGAGCCCCGTATCAGCCACTTCTGCTTTTGAAAAGTGTTATATATTTAAAATAGCTACCAGTGCTTACTGAAGTTATAAACGCTTTAATTCTGGGTCGGCAAATTATGCAGCGTGACTTTTATATTCTCAGGGAGGACTGTAGACAGGTTTTTCATTCGACTCCTGATGGGGACTGTGTAAGATTTCCAGAGGAAACAATTATCTGCGAGTGAGCCGAGGCCTTTTGCCAGTTTATTGGTTATATAGAGAGCAACAGGAAGGGAAGGGTAAATTGGATCGTGCCACATCATAGGCTGGGTTTGAACCCAAGTCACTTGTATGAGTGCCATGGCTCAATATGTTTGCACCACCAAGCCTTTTATGTGCAGACGGCGAGACATTTTCTCCTCCTCGGTAAGTTCTGTCTATATCAGCACTCGGTCAGTCGGCGAATTGCAGACTCTGATAAGACCCTGTTTAAATTTCCCATAGAGCGGCTGCAGCTCGGCAGCTAGCAGCTCAATGGCTTATCAAGGTCAGGAGTGCGTGGGGCAACACTTACAAGCTTTCATCAGTGTTTTATCACATACACGGCAGCTGAAAACAGCAGGTATGCTGACTCACTTACAAATGCACTCGCTGCTGCAAAGCTCCTTGGTTTGTTTCAAAAGCAATCAGTGAATCACTGCTGCAATTGACTCACATGCCCCTGGATACCATTTCATTTTTACAAAAACATAGAGTGGGGTGCAAAAGTCACAGTGAACACAGATGAAAATGCTTTTATTTTTCATTTGTATAATTTCACACATTTAGAAATTTTCAGCAAAATTTGAATAACAAAGAGAGTTTAAAATGTCCATGAATTTCACAATGATGTAGTATTCATTGCAAAACTGTGTAAAATCTGATGATAATGTTATCCAGATTTGTTTTAATTTTTTTTCTGTTTAAATTTGTATTTTTTTATTTTTATTTTATTATTTATTTATTTTAAATCTATACAAGAAGTTAAATCTACTGTACCTATACAATGTGATTAAATATTTAGATAAATTGAGAAAACCGTAGGGAAGAAAAAGTCAACATTATAGACTGAGACTTTTGAGTCCTCTCAAATACCACTAATAACACATTGTTTAGTCAATTTGATTGGAATCATTCACTATATCCAAAATTGCAACACTGAGCCAATTGATATTAGGCAGAGCAACTAAAGATTTCTTGTTCAACAAATGATCAGTTAGCAGCGCTTATCAATTAGCAACCATCTTTGCCTTTGAAGAACAGAACGTCTTGCAATCCAATAGGTTTATATTTATGCACACAGATCGCAACACTTAACACACAAATCTCATTAAGTAAAGCTCTGAACATTCCCAGCACACACACAAAGCAAACAGCTGATGGCAATGATAAAAACAACAACAAAGTCAGCAATCAGCACAACAATACTCCTAACAGCAACTGCATAATGCATCTGTACTGCAATGCATGCTGGGAGCGCTGTAGATTCAAAGTAATTTGCATTTCTTTGTACCTGTGACGCATTCTTACAATGTGCCTCAAAGTGAGTGTTTCAGATGGGAACAGATTCAGACTATTTTCATGTAGAAAAACCCTGAAAAATCTCTGTTTTCTATTTTAATATATTTTAAAATGCAATTTATTCCTGCGATGACAAAGCTGAGTTTTCAGCAGCCATTACTCCAGTCTTCAGTGTCACATGATCCTTCAGAAATCAGAAATATGCTGATTAATCTTAATGTTTCCAAATGTAAAAAATACCTGAATTACAGATTTATAGATTTACAAAATGTAAAAAACTTTTTTAAGCATAATAAGTATCCACTAATGTATTCTATGCATAAATATCAGTCATTTTGTAACATTTTATCCTGCTGGATCTGGTCCATTACCCATGAGGGGTTTAATCTGTGCTCTGTCCAAGCATGGCTAGAGTTTGCCGAGAACAAAACAGAACCGCACCGCCAACACCAACAAAACTGCTTCAGATTCTTATTAAGGCATTTATATTATATGTGACAAAAGTCGTCCTGACTGCACTATAATAAATTATAATGTGAAATGGAAAAACTAGCATTATTAAACAACATAGTTTGTCATGTCACACACACGTACTGTGCTGTATATATTGCGCAATCCCCACGTATGAATTTCAGAGTGACTATAGAGCTATAGAGACTTGCGACTGTAAGTCATGCAATGATAAAAACTGTTGTCCTGAGTGGCTAGTTTACAGTAAGCTGCTGTATTGCCAAGCGTCGACAGCTGTCAGGACAGCACTGTGTAAATCAAACGGGCCGCTGATGACGAGGCTTTAAAAGCTCCAATAAATCAGGCCGGTGTGTGACGACGCGTCTGGCCCTGTGCTGCCACGAGGGGGATAGGTAATGGATGTGTCTCCCTGGAAGGCCTAAACCTCAATGTCTCCACTGCCTGAAGCTTTTCCACAGTTGATGAATAATCACGGATGCACACAAGCTAGATAATAATAAAAAAGAGGGTCTTGAGGACACGCGATACCATTATAAATTTGTCTTCACTGTTCTCTCAGGTTGTAAAAAGAAAATCCAGAACCAAAAGAGAACAAAAAGCAATTAAAGTGTGCTGTTCTTGAATTTCTCTGATGAAGATGACTAATAGTTTTTCTCTCTGGTTCTGTAGCTCACTGCTTCTCTGTCTTGGGTGCCAGTTATAGTAATTACCATGTTGGCAGGGCTTGCGTGGCAGCTTTCACTGTGTTATGATTAACCAAATATTTAGACTGTTGACCCAGCACAGTAATTCAGTAATGAGCAGAGGCCAGTGATGATTTGGGATGTTTCTTTTAATTAGACTCTAAATTGCTTTTTACGATGCTGTACTGATTATGCTGCTGTCCCCGAGCAGCTAAACGCTTAGTTATCAATGCTACTGAGGTGATAAAGATTAAATCTCTTCCAGCAGATTTGTTCTGATAGTATAAAATGCTGCCAATCATGGATTAATGGAAAACATGGCATAGCATGCTTTTTTTAACATGCTAGAAGTTATATGTGATGCTAATATTCCAGGGTTGTTTTATATAATATATACAATTCATAAACAAAATGCAAGTTTTTGTCTAGATCTATTCTGCTATCTCTATCTATCCATCCATCCATCCACTTCAAGCTTTCAATTTTCAAAACCTTCAAACAAACCTTGCTTTACTAAATAATGAAAAGGATATATGAATTTCTCAGAATTTCACATAATTATATATATATATATATATATATATATAAAACTAAATGCAAATTTCTAACACCATCCATTCATTCAGAATTCAGAATGCAGTTCTGCATCCTGTTGCTACACTAGTTCAAATAAATGCAGGAAATGAATTTGACCGTGAAAATCGGTATTAATTCAATTCTTAATGGTGCACAACTCTGTATGTGTTCGGGAAGCAGATTATGGAGCTCTGGCTTCTTTATGGTTGGTTAGAGACAAAATGGCATTGAAAACCATGCAAGTCAGCATGAGCTTTCGTTTTCAGAGATATCTTAAACTCACGGAGGCCAAATAATTATCAATTAGCCTAGCGTTACAATCCTCCAGCACTCTGTGGAGTGTAAACGAGGCTCAGACACAAAGGTGTGCGGTGTTTAAAGGCCCGTGCTCTGTAGTTTGATGGATTCTGGAGGGTTCACAGGTTCAGTGGAATGGGCCTTATCGCAGCCTGCCAGCTGGACCAGAAAGAAATAACTCAATTTAATATCCATCTCAGCTGCGTGATAATAGGCTCTCTCCTGTCACTGTCCCCCACTCATTAACCCCTTGCAGTCTTTGTCTTTTGAGAGAGTCTGAGTTCTTTATATTCCTAGCAGGCATCAGTCTCCTCCCATCACACCTATTTCCATTCATCTGCTGGCAGCTGAAGAGAACATTGGCTTTGCTGTGGGAGAGAAAGAAGCGCGGAATGCATTTGGCACACTTCGGTTTTGTTGTTCTCCTACTGTGGAACAAATAAGCTAATGTGCTCATGGTGTTAGAGGAAGAAAAACAGCTTCTGTCTCTTTTTTTCGTACCTTGTTCATTGTTTAACCATACAGTAAGGTTTCTTTAGACAGCTCTCTGAAATGCTCAATTCTAATTGGTCATTCATGACATTCTGAAGTCAGTTATTCCCTGATAATGACCGTCATCAATAGCACCACTGTATAATGATCGATCATCCGTGTATTTGAGACCAGGGGTTGTTTCATGTCTCTCGCAGCACACCACAAACACACTGTCTTATTTCGTTCAAATGCAGCTGGTGCCATCTTACGCCTCAGTAATCGACTGTATTAACTGTAAAATTAAACTGAAGTACTTCAGTATTAATAGCAGGCCTACGGCAACATTGTTGAAGTATTCGTCTTGTTGCTATAACAACTGAGCACTGTAATGGATTACAAGATAATAAGATAATAAAGGTAAGATTTTAAAACAGTTTATTCTCAAATTAACATTTTATGTCCCTGTCATTATTTATGTGTCGAAATGCCATGTAATTATTCATATGCATTATCCCTTGTTTGAACTTGTTGGTTTGCCTAGGCTCAAAATATTTCAACTCAAATCAATATTTTGTGTCTAAATATTTACTTATAGCCGTGTAATAAGAGGGATAATGTCCATCCAGACAGTTATTATCGCAAAATTAATCCCTTCAGTGTAACACGTGTCCTGACTACACGCGACATGACACGCGATAAAAAGTATTCTAACCAGCCACGATGGCTACACGCGAAGTATCTATTTTCGAAAATGGTTTCTATTTCTGCGACGCCACGGCTGCAATAATAACATACAAACTATGACAAAGATAATCTCAGATAGCTACTGATTGTGTGCTTTATTCAATGTTAAAAGTGTCTAATGTGAGTTTGAATATCATATTGTGACATTTTTTTAGCCAAACTGAAATCAACAACAGATAGTTTACCTTAGATCTTGAAAATAAATGAAAACAAACATGTACATTAAAACTGCAAACTCAATGTGAACCAACGAGTGTTGTCCATGACAAAGATGGTATCGGTCACTCAGTATGCAGTTTTAACAATGTTAAAAAGGTTTAATATTTATGAATTAGATGATACACTTGTCCATTTCGTTGGTACTGCAGTGTGCACATTATCCCTTATGCGATTATCAATTGTTAACTTGTTTCATGTTTCTGCTCATACTTAAATTCCTTTTACACTTATTTGCATATTTATGAGGTCAGAAACTTCAATTAGACAAATCTGACAAATCAGTCCTCTCTGCTGTTTCAAGTAGACATGAAGGATGCAGAACCAAAAACAGTTAACAAGCAATATCAAAGTTTCTTTTTTCTAAGATGATAAAACTAAACAGCTTGTGAAAGTTTCTGGGGCTATTCAAAGTGAATGAATATTTAATGAGTTAAGTACTGTGTGGTTTATGATTGCTTGTCTTCTGCTATACATCTCACTGCAACCACTAACATTCTATAACTGTATCATTTCACACTGCATACCGAAAGTGTAAAACGTTGCTTTTACCACAGTTAAAAGTGATCTCAGCCTGGGGTTTATTAAGGTGTTAACTTCAGTGCAAATGGTTAGGGGCTAAATGCAAAATCTGTTTTATATATGTAGCCCACACAGTTTGAAAAGCATTTCACAGCTGCATTCATTTTATTTGGAGCAGGTCAAAGCTTCGGTTTGTTTACAAACTGTTTCTGAGCAGGCATATGAAATATAGGCTACTTGAAATTAATCTTAGTACTCATCAGACAGGATCTAATCTCAGTGCAATCTAAAAATCAGAACGCTTCTAATGTAGTGAATAATTTGGGGAAAAGATCAATGAGTCCATCAATGACTTTCTCCTCTAAGTATTTGTCTATAGAGACCCTGAGACAGCACCTCCATTAATCATAAGCCATCTCCCGTCTGCTCTGTTTGTATTCACAGTTTCTATTGAACAAGTGATTAAAAATGATTAAAGTTTGCTTATACAATCGGCATAAACTTTAGATGATATAACAGGTTATGAATGAATCAACAAAACCTTTCTACCACTGTTATATGATGCTAGGAGACAATTTCAATAATGATTGAGTCATTTATTTGCATTTCTGTGACGTTCTGAAAACAAAAAAGTGGAAATGAAGTGATTAGTTATTAATCAAACACCTACATTTGGATTGAAAACGGATGGTTGAAACTTTTCAAAAAAATTGCAATTTGACACTTTCATATTTAATTTTTTATCATAATCTTGTTCAAAATTCCAAAATAATCTTAATTAAAACCCACAAAAAAAAGTAATTTACTTTGTTATAGATGAACTAATCTGAAATTCAGTTGACTCCAATTCAAAGGGGCAGAGTGTAGAAGGGTTCCCCTTCGGGAACTCGAGCTGCGTCGGAAAACGCTAGGGGAATGCCTTCAGCGATACCAAGCTCTGAATCATATGTGTAATCAGTCGAACGATGGGCGAGACGTCAGCGGCGGGTGACGTCATGACCAGGAAGCTTTAAAAGCACGTGAGGTGCAGCCGGCGCTAGCTTTCTGTCATTCAGCAAAGCTCTCTGTGTCGGGCACGAGCGGGGATACACACAGTTTGTGCGTGGTCTGCTTGGGAGCGGAGCACGCAGCGTCGGGTCTCGAGAGGGCCGACTGTCCGCATTGTGAGCAGTTGCCACTGCGTTTGCTTCACTCCCGGAAGGCTCTCTTTGAGGAGGGAGCCTTCACCAGCGTTCCTCACGGTGCTGGCCCCGCTTCCGCTGAGGTGGAGCGGCAGCTGCGCTCGTGGGGTTCGCAGCTGGATCTGGTGGAGGGAATGGAGACGGGCGAGTCCCTATCTTCTTCCTCACCTGCCAGATCCACTGCCCGCTAGCTGGGATCGGAAGCCCGTTCTGCGGCTACTTCCCCCCCGGAGAGTGGGCTCGGCGCTTCTCCTATCTTCCTCCGAGGAGGTTGATGTGGAGATCGTCGAGGATTCGCCCCCTCAATCGCCACAATATGAGGAGCTAATGGAGGTAGGTACTCGCACGGGTTGCCAAGTTGAACATCGAGTGGCCCACAGAGAAACAGACTGAACAGCAGAAAAGCAAACTCGATGAATGCTTTCTGCGGGCCAGGTCGCTACCTCCGCGCCGGAGCTTGCCGTTTTTTCCCGATCTCCACACCGAGGTGTCGATCGTGGAAGAAACCATTCTTGCCCTCCAAGCCGCTGCGAACCACTTCAGCGCTGGTGGGCAAGGGGTACTCGGCAGCAGGTCAGGCTGGTGCGTGTCTGCATACTATGTCAGTGTTACAGGCGTACCAGGCCGACCTGCTAAAAGAGCTAGATGAAGGCGAGCAAGTTAAAGCAGATGACATCTTAGAACTGAGGAGAACCGCTGATTTAGCCCTTCGCGCCACCAAGGAGACCACCCGTGCTATTGGGCGGTCCATGGCAGCTCTGGTGGCGGCGGAGAGGCATTTATGGTTGCCCCTGTCCGATATGAAAGAGAAGGACAGGGTCTGCCTTATGGATGTTCTGCTTGCGCCTTCTGGTCTGTTCGGCGACGCCGTCGATTCGGTCGTCGACAGATACCAGGAGGCTTGTAAACAGGCTGCGGCATTCCAGCGTAGTGTTGCTTTCATCAACGAAAATTATGACTAAATATAGTCGTCAACGAACCTTTATCACGTAACGAAAACGAGATGAGACAAGACCAAAATGCTGGTCATGTGACGATGACTATAATTAAATGTACAATGCAATATCGTTGACGAATAAAAACGAGACGAAATGTGGCTTACAAAATAAAAACTATGCTAAAATGTCTCTTCATTTTCGTTGACCAAAATGAGACGAAACGAAATGTTATAACGTTATTTCGTCTCGTTATTATTATTATTTTGCAGTATTTCTGTTTCCTGTGTCTCGTTTCAGGGGCTGCATCAGGTCGCACTGCGCAGACGCAGGTGACGTCACTTCCTCAAGCCCCACTCGCGGAATTATTTAGAACAGTGTTTCCCAACCGCATCTGTCGAGAGCAGGGGTGCCGTGTAAAAAAATCATTTTTTTATATTTTTAAATTGCTAAAATGTTCAAAAAAGCAGCTATTATATAATATCCATTTCTAATGCCGCCAATAATTAGAGATGCACAGAAATTCCGGCTGCCAAAAAGGAGTTCACCTCTCAGGATTCACGTGTGTGTGTGTGTGTGTGTGTGTGTGCGCGTGTGTGTATTATCCATAGACTGTATGGTATTATCCCGCTCTGTGTGTGCGTTATCCCGCTCTATGTGCGTGTGTGCTCCGCTCAGTCGCTCGCGGCCCATGTGAGTTCTCCATTCATATACCGTTCCTGCTCATCGGAACAGCAAAGTCCACTCAAAAATCAAGCTGACAGGAATCATCGATGTAGTACAGTATTGTTTCTGTCTGCAATAACCCTACTGTGCTGTAACAAGGTGTGGTAAATGGGCAACTCTGGTAATGCTGCCCTCTCATTCATTGATCTGCTAACCGTTATGCTCACGTATCCTCTGATAATAATAGCTTTCTAAGATTAAACATTATTTGGATAATTGGTTAAAAAAAATCTCTTAATAGCCTTACAAAAATACACTGAGTGAGCAAAACTTTGTTTAATTACCATCATAACTATCTCACAATGTTTACATATGAATAAAAGCCTACATTAAAATCTGTCATATAAATTGGTCTCTTCATTAGAAATTAGCCTACTGATGGTACTGTTGTACCAAATATCTATACTTTTCAAATTATCACATCGAAGTTAGAAATTCAAATATTTTGACCAAATTAATTTTGTAGGGTGCCACAAATTTGTAAAAAATTCCAAAGGGTGCCGTGACTAAAGAAAGGTTGGGAAACACTGATTTTGAAGACGAAAACCAAACAAAGTTAAGTCTGACACAGAGAAAGGGACCGATGGCCGGCCAGCCGGGGTTCATCTTTATTTAAATTTATGTGTGTGTACTTCTAACATGTTTGGTTGGTAAAATAAATGTTGTAAATTCAAATCAGAGCGTCTTCCGTGTCTGGAATGGATGTATTCTTGAGTCTATAAGGTAACAATAATATAATTAGAGAACCTTGTTTGAAATGGGTTTGGCTAAAATAAAATTTTGGTTTCGTCTATACTACTAGGTACTTATACTATATTGACTGGGTTAAATAGAATTGCATGGTGGTCCCTCCTCTCGACAGGGAGTCCAGGTTCTACAGCCGGTACTTCATCGTCCCAAAGAAGGATGGAGGGTTGCAGTCATGCGTCTGAAGTTCAAAATACTCACTGTCAAACAGGTCGTGTCTCAGATCAGGTCCGAGGACTGGTTCGTCACGATAGATCTAAAAGATGCTTATTTTCATTCGTTCATAAGTTCCTGAGGTTTGCTTTCAGGGGCAAAGCTTACCAATATCGGGTCCTTCCCTTCGGCCTAGCACTCTCACCCCGTACTTTCACGAAGTGTGTGGACGCTGCCCTGGCTCCTCTGCGGCTCCAGGGCGTCCGCATACTCAGTTACATCGACGATTGGTTGATTTTAGCTCAATCAGAGCAGACGGCGGTTCGGCATCGAGATGTCGTTCTCGCTCATATGGGAAAGTTGGGGTTAAGACTAAATGCCAAGAAAAGTGTGCTTTCTCCATTACAGAGGACCACTTATCTGGGCGTGGTGTGGGATTCAACCTCGATGCAGGCACGTTTATCTCCTGCTCGGATCGAGTCGATCCTCACTGCAGTCGTGGGAGTCAGAGAAGGCCGGTCACTCACTGTCAAGCAGTTTCAAAAGCTGCTGGGTCTGATGGCAGCGGCGTCCAACGTGATACCTCTTGGCCTGCTGTACATGAGACCCCTACAGTGGTGGCTCAAGACCAAGGGGTTCTCCCCAAGAAGAAACCCACTTTGCATGATCAAGGTCACGCGGCGAGGCCTACGTGCCTTGGACATATCAACCACCAGGGAGGTCAACGTTCGCGCCCCTTACACAAGCTGACACATCAGATCCTTGTGTGGTCCCAGGGCAAGCTCCTCTCGCTGAGGGCAGTTCATATTCCTGGGCATCTCAGTGTGGGAGTAGACATCCTGTCGAGGCAGGGGCCGAGGCCCGGGGAATGGATGCTTCACCCCGGGGTGGTGAAGCAGATATGGAGAGTTTTTGGCCAGGCTCAGGTGGACTTGGTTGCGACTCAGATGACATCGCAATGTCCCCTCTGGTTCTCTCTGACTCATCCAGCTCCACTGGGGCTGGATGCTATGGGCGGGGTTAACCCACTCCACCCTGAATGTCTACGTGGCGGCTATAGCAGCCTACCACGCCCCTCTTGATGGTCACTCGGTGGGCAAGGACCCTCTGATTACACGTTTCCTCCGCGGTGTGATGAGGCTGAGACCTCAGGTACGATCTCGTGTCCCTCCTTGGGACCTCGCTGTGGTGTTAGAAGCTCTCTGTAGGCCTCCCTTTGAGCCTATCGAGGAGATATCAGATCGTCTTCTTACATTAAAGACTGTGTTTCTCTTAGCTATATCTTCTCTAAAGAGAGTTGGGGATCTGCAGGCCCTTTCTGTGGCTCCTTCCTATCTCGACTTTGCGCCCGGTCTGGCCAAAGCTTTTTTATACCCTCGGGCGGGGTATGTCCCTAAGGTCCCCTACTCTACACCATGGCCTGTTGTACTCCAGGCTTTTTATCCTCCTCCCTTTAGGGAGCCCGACCAGCAGAGGCTTAATTGTGCGAGCACTGGACGCTTAGGTCCACAGAGCTGCCCGGTGGAGAAAGGCGGACCAACTGCTTGTCTGCTATGGTCCCCCTAAGAGAGGTCATCCTGCTTCCAAGCAGACCCTCAGCCGGTGGATAGTTGATGCTCCCCGAGGGAACGAGACGCTGCGTCGCAAGGCCATACTTCCGGCATCCCTACTAGAGCTTGCTTCACGCCTAAGAAGCTAGCGCCGGCTGCACCTTACGTGCTTTTAAAGCTTCCTGGTCATGACGTCACCCACCGCTGACGTCTCACCCATCGTTCGACTGATTACACATATGATTCAGAGCTTGGTATCGCTGAAGGCGTTCCCCTAGCATTTTCCGACGCAGCGTCTCGTTCCCTCGGGGAACCATGGTTACATATGTAACCTGGGACGTTTCTCGGGTACAGGCAAAACTACTCAAACCTTTGAACATGAAATGTTCAGCTCTGCATTTAATACCGAAAAGGGTTTTTAGGTCTGGAGAAGTCTACCCTTACATTACCATTACTATTACTAAAAGCCTTCCATAATTTGACTGGGCTGACAGGTGTGGGAAGCCAGAGCCAGTGCAATGCCTAATGCAATTTCATGCTCTGCGGCAAGCTCCATCAAATTCATACTGTACATGAATCCACCTTTGAGAGACAGACACCGAGCAGACAGACTGTAAAGCATTTCCACATCATATTACAGCATGCTTTTGGAACAGCATAATAGACTTGAACTTTAACACACCTCAATCCTATGGTCTTTCTGTTTTACCATTTATACTTGGGTTATACTAAAAGCAATATAATATAAATATAATACATTTTACCATATTGCATGCCATTTATGCTCTGTTTCTATTAAAAGCAATAGTCATGTGAAATATACTATATTAATTAGTAATCACTGATTAAACAATGGACATTACATTTAAAAGGGATATTTGTATATATTTCCTATTGATCACAGCATGAGATTTGATATGAGATTTGCATAATTTCTTTTGAGAAACGGTTGCTAATCACGCAAGTGCAAAAATAAATAAATAAATTCATTAAAAAATGCCCTGTGCTAACGGCTGCCGTAATTCATTCTTAGTTGACTACCTCCAGCAACTATCGACTCTACTGTGGTGAGAATATATTCTCTCAATCCTTACACAGTCTGGCTTTAAAAATGATGAAGGCACATTCATGTTTTCTACTTGCAATGTGGCTGTAAAATTGGATGGTTTATTTTAATGAGCTTTCCGAAGAGTAGGTTCAGTGGGCTCTGGAGTCTGCAGGAACGGGTTTTATCGTGAAATACCACAACAATAATACATTAAGACTCAGATTAACACACTCCACTCTAGACACGATGTTCTGAGAGTGAACAGCACTTAAAATTTTAAAAGATAGTGAAATTACCTAACAAAATTGTATGCAAAAACAAAATGTTTCTTTATGTGCCTATGTGTAAAAGCCACGTGGACTCAACCTACAAGAGCACAGTGACACAAGCTGATAAAGAACACACCGTGGAAGTAATAGAAGCAGCTATGAAAGATGCTATGAATGCAGCAAGAAACGAACAAAGCAAAACACTCTTACCAGGACTGACGAGGAACACTTGCAGCTCACATTGAGGAGAAATAAATGGGAGTCAGAACTGCATACATGTTATTGATGTACTGCAGGAGAGCGTCAAAGCTATAGAGATTGATTGAAGACATGTATAGTGGGTGAAATCAAGACACATTTTGGACACAGGTCAATTTCATAACACATGTTATCCTTTAGCCATGTGCCAGTCACTCCTCATTATTCCATGACAACCTGGCGTGCATGCAGCAAACATTTTTCTCAAAGATGGTTGACTTTATATATCTGCGTGGAGGAGTGGGGTGTGATGGGGTGCAGACTGTTACATAATTCAATGTGTACTTCGGCACAGACGAATAGATGCATGCAGAACTATGTGTTTAGCATGAGTTTCTCTTGTGATTGAGTTTCACAGATAGAAAAGCATGCATACTAATACAGGCTTCTGTGTGAGTCAAGTTTTTATAGCAGAACCTACAGGGCTACTTTTCAAAGCAATAGAGCTAACTATCAAAACTCTTCACGCAAATGAATATGTTCAGGGTCAGTGTCTACAGGCACCTTTATTCTGGGCTACAAAAGCTACTTCCAGTGAAGGGAAAACTTAATGCTTCAGCATACCAAGACAATGCTTTACTTCCAACTTTGTGGGAACAGTTTTCTACTCCAGCATGATTGTGCCCCAGTGCACAGATCAAAGTCCATAAAAATATGTTTGGATGAGTTTTGTGTGGAAGAGCTTGGATGAGTTTATGACTGGCCCACACAGAGCCCTGACTTTAACCCTATCGCACACCTTTGGGATGAACTGGGACAGAGGTTGTGAGCCAGACACAAATGATCTACTAGGTCAATGGGCAAAAGTTCCCACAGAAACACTCCAAAATCTTGTGGAAAACCTTCCCAGAAGAGTGGAACCAACACCATATCTATTAACGTCTATGTATTAGAATGAGAGGTCATTAAAGTCCCTGGTGTAATGGTCAGGTGTCCCAATAGTTTAGGTTCTGCACACTGCAATACACAGCGTTGGTCTCTCTATCGCCATCTGTGGCTGATTTTTTTTAACTCACCCAATAAAAAAAAAGTCTATTGTAGGCATTTTACCTAAACTAAAAGAAAAAAAACTAAGCAATTATGAAACCCAAAACAATTCATGAAACAATTACAACTGCAATTTAAAAAATATATAAAATGACAACATGGCATTGCAGATCAGAATTCAGAACTATTGTTAAGAACTGGTGCTATTTCACAGTAACATCGGTTCAAAAATAGAAGCAGGGTGATTCCATTAACAAAATGTTCCACCAAACAGACAAAAAAATTGTTTTTTTTCTCTTTTTATACAGACCATAATTACACATCTTGTGTCTTTATATCTGTCTTATTTACTTTACCGTAGGGAAGTGTAGCATCTAAAATTCTCTGATAGCCAAGCTCTTAAAAGCACTGCAATGGCATTCATTCTTATCAACCCTCTCAGTGCTGGGCTGTCTGAACTGAAATACACATCTGTTTGTTCACTATAGTTCACCATCTAAATTGAAGTTCACTGTAGACGCACACGTAAGATCCACTTTGCTGCATATGTCAGGCATGATTTATGGGTGTCACTTTTCCGAATCACTCTGAGAGTTGCCCTCACCATGCCTGACACCCTCTCTCTGCCTTCTTTACTTCACATTCTGATCTGCTACTTTACCGCTATGAAAAAATCATAAGATGGATTTGACAGTACACTGCTAGTGCACTATGCAAACACATTACATGCCCGAGTGTGTTGATATTTTGCACAGTGTGTGTTGCCAGGTTCAGCATTTTTATATTAGAGTCAGTGAGAGTGTGATTGTACATTTCATCTGATCTCAGCTACATTTTGACCATATCCTTCAAACCAGTGTGTGGTTGAGATACTGTGGACTGGACCTGTAAAAAATAAATTCATTAAACAAATTCCAAGATGGCAGACAAGGTGAGACTATTTTACCCAGTATTTTATTGGCATTTTATGTTTTTGATAGACTGATAGCTGACACCTCTTTAAAAGTATAAGTATAAGTTATAAGTTATAAGTACACTTACGGATAAGGGTCATCTTGTAGGATACCTTTCCTAGTGGGCTGCTGTAAATATCACTGAAGTTTTGTCCTGATGGAGGCCTTCATTCATTTACAGCACCTGGCACTCTTTGAATAGTTAGGTGCCATTTCGACAGTTCTACAGGCACAGTGGAAATAAATAACACTACAGTATGGAATGAAACTAATGCACCCCTTGAAGAGACAGCCGTTTTTCACCCTACTCATGGGAGAGGAGATGAAAAATGCAATCATTTGTCCATCATGTTGAGTTATGAAGTGCAAACAACACCTCCACCCCTTGCTTTCCCTTGAATTTCCAAAATCAATATTTTATCACCCAAAATGTTTTGAAGTAGTGGCATCAGATGAGAGGCAGAGCTCTGGGACAAACTAATGAGTGAGAATCAGCAATCAAACACAATTCAAATTACATTTAACAGCTCAGAAGAGCTGCATTTTTCTCTTACTGAGGCTGGCCACACACTAGATTTGCACCCCCGAATGATCAGGGTACCGTGTGTCGCCCGATTCAAGGCTTGTCGCAAACGATTTTTTTTGTCCAAAATATCCTCTATTGTGTGGTGTCATTATGATTATTTAACTATTCCTGATCGAGACGGAGTGTACCCAAACTCAAATAGTAAATATCAAACATGTTTGATATTTACGACTCTTGATCGGGCTGCCTCTGACGTTACCCGCGATAGCCGATGAGAGGGTGCAAGCGCCACCTACCAGATGTTGTGTGCTTCAATGGACCCTTTTCACAAGACTGTGATGACGCGTTTCAACAGTCATCAGCATCATAAATCCTTGAAATTTTTTTATATTTAGATTTTTTTTTAAATGTATGTACATTTATAGCACTATACTTTGTATTATATAATATTTTCATCAAATAAAAAAAAAAAAAAAGTTAACGCTAATGTGAGGGTGTTTCTAATGCAGCGTCTATGGGAGG
This sequence comes from Sinocyclocheilus grahami, assembly GCF_001515645.1. Classification (NCBI taxonomy): domain Eukaryota; kingdom Metazoa; phylum Chordata; class Actinopteri; order Cypriniformes; family Cyprinidae; genus Sinocyclocheilus; species Sinocyclocheilus grahami. Next base: position 107,490 of record NW_015505509.1, read on the forward strand.
GACGTAAATTTTACATCGTTCTCTCTTCTGACTGCCAGTATCAGTCTCTCTCAATATTTTCCTTTGATTGAAAGTCATGAAAACACTATTGTGGAGTTTTTCTTTTGCTATTTGAGCAAATGGGAATGCAAAAAATATATCTGTGGTACTCTCCCATTTACTGCTCTCAAATTGTACCCAACTATGACGACTTCTGCTGCTGAGAAACCTGGAAATGTGAAAAAGGTCTATAGCTGAAACTTGGCATTCACAAACATGCCATGATAGCAGAGTACCGAGAAAGATTATCACCCATTCTCTTTTTTATACTTAGTTTTTCACTATGAAACAGAACGCATACCAGGAGAGCCAGCTGACAATATATAGTCGATTGTTCTCCATTTGTTTTCCTCCTCTAGTCACGTTTGATCTCGCGAGTCTCTGTGAGATCTCATGTCACTGTGAAATTGTTCCTACAATCAACAAGTGTGTGGTCTCACGGTCTGGTCGCATCGTTTAGTGTGTGCATTCAGAGGATTATATGGCTAAAAATAGTTTGAAAATGTCTTCATGTCTGTGATCCCATGGTTTCAAAATCGGTTAAGATTTGAAAAACGTCTAGCCTAATGCTCACAATCCAACTTTGGGACTCCACAACCATTCCACTGTAAGTTTCGAACCTTCTCAGTGCTTTAGAATCTTATTATTATTTTTTTTTTTTTACATTGCAACCAGTGTTATTTTTGTATTATGTAAATAATATTATAGTATTTATTCATTTAAAAAATATTTTGAATGGCCTTTTATTGGAATATTTTCAGTTTTCATTTCCATATTAAGTTTTAATGGCTTTTTGCATTTGTAACTTTTATTCGTTTTTTATCATTTATATTTACCTTTAAATTATGATTATTTCATAATTATCAGTTTTAATAGTATTTCAACTTAAACTTGTTTTATTTCAGTTAATTTTCTATTTTTATTTTTTGGTGCAGGAAGCAAAAAGTAAAAAAAAAAAGTTATGTTTCAACAGCCATCTTACCAGCCAAATGGCATCCTATAATTTTAATGACTAGAAATCAGCCACTCTAATCACAACTGTCAGTTAATCAACACACCATTTTGCATTGATTTCTTTTCATAGTAGGCCTACTTTGTACTTGAATGCTAATAACACAGCTAAGATGATTCTTTCTCAACTTCATAATTTCTCCACTGTGTATGCCAGCAGTACAGATACATATTTAATTCCTTCAGTAAATTTGGTGTTACAACAATGCGCAAAACACTATCAGTCTCCTCAGTTCTTTGTTAGCAAACTGCCCCATAAATGTTTGAAAACTGAACAGATGACTAAAATGTGTCCATATGTGTTTGAATGAGATAGATGGACCTGGATGTGCTTGTCTTGTCCTCACACATGGTGGACATTTCCGTCTGATTCCTGTTTGCTGTGTGATTATCAAAGCTGGATTCCCCTGCAGTGCTCCACCAGGGAACAGGCCTAAGCTTTAGTCATCATCAGACAAACATGATCACCTTCTAAATTCTCAGGGCTTCCTCTCAGCCAGATGTAGGCATATTCCTGCTCTGCTCTTCAAAGTGTACCTCATGTCTGTAAAAGAGGAGCAGCACATATGTTGTTTTTAGGATGCTGGTGTCACCACCTACTCCTCTAGGTTAACAAACAAAACTAGATAGAGCAGCATAAATCAGCATTTCCTGGCTGTTTTTTCAAAAGGGAGAAGCAAGTGAAATTAGGAAGTGTTGCTCTAACAGCCTGACCTTGTGAAAAGCTCTGGGTCATCCTGCTCATTTTTCAGTTTTCAGCTTGTGTAATGTTTCTGTGACACTGAATAATGTGTCTGTTTGTGGGAAAGAAGACTGTGGTTATATATTATTTTTCTACAGGGCCAAAAATTGATTTCCTGAGGCACTATCCATGTGAGAGAGAGAGAAAAAAAATCTAGCAAGAAAATTATATATTCAGTGAAATATGAAGGACATAATTTTTTTGCCTTTTCTCCTCTCTGTCGGTCTTTACTAAACATGCTGTACACTGTCAGACAAAAATAACCTTTTAGGGTACAACAGCTTATCACTAAAGAGACAACATTGTACCTTATCTATCCCTAAAAGGTGCATATTAGCACATTGGAGTTGTAATATGTAGCGTTGAATGACATTTGCTTGGAGAGAATAAGACATAAACCATAGCTTGGTAAGGAGGGAAGTCTCAAGCGTCCATCTTGCTCCGGGTCACGTGACCACCCCCAACAGAGACTTTAATAAAACAAACGAAGGGATACAACCACTGGAACTCAGGGATGACATAATGCCGAGTTCACACTGCACGATTTTAGCCCGATTTTTCACTTGCTGACAGGTTTTGCGAAGTTGCCGACAAATGCCCGAAATCGGAGGCAAATCGGTGCTCATTCACACGAGTGACAATCATGCAGTGTGAATTATCAAAGACGCGATCTTAGGGAATTGCCGGCACGTCACCCGTGAAATATTTGGCATGCTAAATATCTGGAGCTGTCGGCGATTCACAAATCACAGTGTGCAATGATTTCTGACTGAAAACTACATCAGCGATGACCTACAGCCAATGAGAGACCAAGATGCAGGGCAGAGGGAAGTTCTGGGAGGAGTTATAGACCAGAATATCAGTATTTTGAACAATTATCATACAGAAACAAGCAAAAACATTTGCTTGCCCAGCCACAACATCAGCATAACAGGTACTGCAAAATGATTTACCTCCAACTCTCTTTGCAGAACCTCTCCCTCCTGCATAATCTGTTTTTCTTTTTCTCCTTGTAGCTGGAAATCAGCTCACAGACAATTTGCGGGCTATATATATATATATATATATATATATATA
>NW_015505509.1:110632-136912 GCF_001515645.1 Sinocyclocheilus grahami
ATAATTTCAGTCTTGCTGGAGAACTCCGGTCTGACGCATGCGGGTTCTCGCGTTATTTCCTTATCACTGATCGCGTGTGTTTTGTTGTGAAACGTAGTTTGCAAACCAGACAGAGCTGTCGGCGATTCTTCCTATTGTGAAGTCATGCGGTGTGAAACCCCCTGTCGTGCAATGTGAACACAGCAGCAACTGAATGCTACCCCAGATACACCGGCGATCCGACGAGTTTGAAAATCGTGCAGTGTGAACTCGGCATAACAGCAGACAGAGAACTGGGAACTGGGAACACTTTAAATACACAGAAACAAATGGGACACACCTGGGAACAATACGAACTAAATGGGGAACACTTGGACTAAATGAACATACAGACAGGAACAGGAAGGACCAAATAAGGCCATAAGAGGGAGGGAAACACAAGGCACAGGAACACAAGACTGACAAGCAGCATGTTAAAACAGAAACAAAAAAGTCTGATTAATAAAACTTAGCAAATTACCTTAACTCGTTAGGTTTAACCAGTGCTAGCGAAGGTGCTGGTCAGAAATCAAGGGGTGAGACTTCTATAAAACTGGTCAGGATAAAGGCTAGATTGATGAGGCTGCCACAGCTTGTCAGCACTGACAAATTGACATCCCAGACATGTAGCAAGTGAGACATTAGAGAACAGTGATTCACCAAGACCCTGTCCATACGCTGCCACCAATGACGCACACCCTCAGAGTGGGGCACCAATAGTCTCTTTCGATGAATCATGGGAAATTGATTTAGGCTGCTCTCTGGAATCGAAATCAGATTCATCTTGATGTGCTACATGGAAAAAATATGCAAGAGAAAACATAAAAATAAAGATTCAAGAGAAACATTTGGCAGACCGTCATAGATTTGTTTTCTGTCATTTGTTGAATGAAAACATCTCTATTCATCCGTCCTGAAAAAATGTGATGTTTACACATCATATCATAGACATGCAGATCCTAGAGCTCCATATTTACAGTCCAACCCACAGAAAACAACCAAATATAAATGCAAGGTTGGGAGGTGGAATGTCTTCACTCTGTCCACCTAAATGTAGCTTCATCTAGCTTGATGTTACACTGTGCATGGCAATGAGTTTCCTGCCTGCAATTCAGCTCTTTCACTAGATAGTTTGTTTTGCTAGAATGAATACTGATGATCTGCATTAAGATGATTTAAGCAGTGTTACCATTACAAAAGTAAGAAAATTAAAGATACCTAATTTTATATCACCTATACACTCTACACAGAAATGTTCCCCAGCACAGATTTCTTTTTCATCATCTGAGGAACTCGATTATCTCTTTTTATCTCTTCTGCACTGATAGGCACAATTGCTCTGTTCCAAAACCAATTGAGCTGCCTATGGAGGCAGAATGTTAAGGCATTGTAGACTGATGCGAAGCCTTTCCAAAAGGTAGTTACGCTACTTTATAAAATAACACATTTTAGTCAAATAAAGCAGCATATATTCTTCACAAAAAAAGGCAACAGCAAAATGCTTTGTGACAAGTTCAGTGTAACACAAAGGTGGCAGACAAGGTTAGAGAATGTTCATTTCATAAAAATAAAAATACCTAATAAGTAAAATGTAATTAAAATAGATTATTACACCCAACATTTGTAATTTGTGTATATGTATTTAGATGCTGTAACATTTAAATCAACTTCTCTTATGACTTATAATCACTGAATTGCCTTTACATCAGGTATAAATAGCTCTTAACAAGGCAGCTGTCTAGGTTTTGGAATAGATCTAAATCTAATAAATTTTTTCTCCGATTGATAGGGTGTATGAGAATGTGAGCAAGTGAGTCAGTGTCAAGGGAAGCAATGAGGCCAGTGGAGTAGAGCAGGAACTCACTGTGCAGTAGAGCTCAGAGTATAGGTAGAACTACATAGCATTTGATCCAGTCTGCTAAGATAGAAAGACTGTTTACTGTTGAGAAAAAATAAATAATAAAATAAGCAATTTCATGTAATTTACCACAGTCTTGGATCTTTTTGAAGCCAGATGTCACGTATGGTATTCTTGCCTGTTCTTTACCACCAAAGTATCCTCCAGAGCTGCATCACAGCATGGTATAAAAGTGTAATGGTCCAAGACAAGACTACTCCATCTCCTTAAATCGGCAGGAAAAATAATAACACTACCAGCGGAGAGAGGCTCCAACAGTGAGCACATTAAAAGCCTGAGCCAGCTGGTTTAGAAAATCTCTACAAACCCCTGACAAGCCTCCATTGTTTTTATTATTATTTGACAAAAACTGGCAAACCTGTAAATGGAGTTTAAAGGAAAAGTTCACTCAAGAAATAAAATAAAATAAAAATCATCATTTACTCACACTTATGTCTTTCTAAACCTGACATTATTTCTTTCATGGAACATAAATGGTGGATTTTAAAGATTATTGCCACTCTTTGTGAATGAGGACTGAGGCTATCAAGAAACGACGAAAAAAGCACAATTAAAAGTATTATTATTGTTATAAAACAGCTTTGTGTGAATAACAGGCCCAGTTTATTAACTAAAAATCTTAACATCCACCTTAGAGCATTGGAGAAGTGGCAATATGCACTGAGAATGCAATGAGAAGAAGCAACAAGCAATCATTCGTTTGAATTGCATCTTGTCAGTGAATCGTTTGATTCATTCAAATAATTTGTTCACTAAACAGACTGACTCAGTTCTCAAGTCAACTCAATGAAGGGGAAGCTCATCAGTAAATAACGACCAAAATGTTTGTTCTTTTTTGGTCTCACACAAACTGCAATATAGTCTAAACTAATAAAAATTATTTCGAAGATGAAGCACTTTTCCAAGCCACCAAATCATCACAATCATCTTTAATTCTACCAACATGGCTGACATGCTGACGTGAGCTCAAGCTAACCCCACAGCAATGACAGTCTAATCAACCAAACACATTACATCTGACTGAGGAACAACTTGTCACTATTTGTCACATCAAGTTTGTCAGGTGTGATGACATCACATTTACCCTACAGTTGGGTTTGTGTAAATTCAGATCCAAATCCCATATGTGAGTCACAATAGCTGCAGAAACTCTTTTCGTATTTTCCTGAACGATTCGTTTTCGACAGCAACCAAAACTACTAATATCTTATATTTAACCCTCTGGAGAGCCACTTTGCCTGTCAAGGCTCTTTGTGTCCCGCTCTTTTATTTTCTTTAAATTCTAAGCTCCAGCTTGCTGTGAAGAGTCAATGAAGTGTGAAGGAGAGTGAGAGACACTTCTGGAGAGAGTAGAGAGAATGAGAGTATTTGTTATGATAATCACATAAGCATGATGGATCATGTTCCCCTGGTTTTGGCTGGGAGAGATGAGCAGGGGGCTGGTCCCATCAGCTGCCTGGGGCGCTGCATCTGGGAACCACTGCTGTTTGTTCCAGGGGTGTCTGCCGTGGGTCAGCAGCTCTGCAAAACCCCATGCCAAACACGAACCCCTTAGCTCAGCGTATGTGTCAGCATGGAAATACTCTCGGGACTCTTGTCCTACATACTGAAGACCATGATAACTGAACCACCATTTTATTCTGCTTGAACTTGAGGCCTTTTAGCAAAATCCTCCTCAGTGGAATTATGGATAATGAGCTGCTCCCTCAGGTTTGTTTTAGCCAGAATATCAAACAATTTACAAATACAAGCTTTAGCTGAGCAATAGACAATTACGTTCCAAGATATCCAGCAGACTTCCAATCCCACTGGTTACTGAAATTAAGCAGGACTGATCAAAGCACCTCCTACTTGGGTTGCTGCTGGAAAAGGTATTGCTATAAAAAACACTGTACTCTGGATTAAATTAAACCTTAAACTGAAGCATTAAATCACAGGGTATGGCTGGAAAACAGTAGGGGTGTAACTCTGGTTAAATGCAATATTTCTGTAGACATTACCATGTAAAAGTTTGGGGTCAGTTTGATTCTTTTTTTGAAAGAAAAAAAGATGCAAAGACACTTGCATTTCTATATCAGAGATATGCTGTTTAGTTGAACTTCCTGTTTGTCAAAGAATCCTGAAATAAATGTCATGGTTTCCACAAAAATATTAAGCAGCACAACTGTTTTCAAGATGATAGTAATAAAAAAGGTTTTAAACCAGCATATTAGAATGATTTCTGAAGGATCATTTGACACTGAAGACTGAAAATTAAGCATTTACATCACAGGAACACATAAATATATATTAAAGTTATTTTAAATTGTAATAATATTTCACAATAGTACTGATTTATACTGTAATCATGATCAAATAAATGCAACCTTGATGAACATTTTTACGAACCTCAAACATTTGAACAGTAGAAGACAATGTTTTTAAGGATTTAATTTTTTCTAGTTTTGTATTTGTTTTCTACAGTCCATAACTAGGAATAGACATTCAAAAAGTCAGATATTCAAGTTTTTTTTATACCTGTTTGTGGCATGAATACCATGTACTGTATGTCACCTCTCAAGATGGGCATTGTGTATGAGTGTTTGTGTATGTTTTGAGCTGTGCCCATTTTATTTCGAGAGTGAGGGATGAGTCATATAGTGCTCTGCCCAGCCTGGCTGTCTAAGGATTCGATAATGATGTCTATTTCTCATTTTCCATTTCTGTCCCCTAGTCTTCCTCTTCCCCTATCACCCTGCGAGCTATTTTCTCATATTACAACTCATAATGTCAGTACAAGATGACCTCTGACCTCCACCATTGCAATCACTCCATCTTCTGCTCGGTTACCTATATGACGCGAGCAAGTGTGTTATATAAAATAGTAATTTTAAAACAAGTATGGAGTTTGCTAGAAAAGTTGAAAGCAATTGTCTGATTAAAGACTTGGGAAGAAAGATGAGAGTCAAATAATGTCAACAGAGTTAAAACCCTCTCCGAATTAAAAATATTGACACTAGGCTTGATTTATGTGGGACTGAGCGTTATCTGAGATTTTGTGCTTTACTCTACATAGATCATTTCGCAGACTATCCTGAGCTGTCAGATATTGATTAGCTCTGAGAAGTCTGGGGAAGACATTGCTCTTTCTACCTTGATTTGGTCCACACATTTAGGTAATGAGATTGAAAGTCTGATTAGCACTTCCAACGAAAAAAAAATAGTGGCTAATATAGTAATAAATAATATAATAAACAAAAAGCAACTCAAACTGAATGGACAGCCAATATAAAGAGCATTTTTCCATGAACACCTTTTTAATTAGGGCAGCTTCTTAATTAAGCCAGGACTAATGGTGATAATCATTGTGTTATTATCCTAATAAGCATTCAACGAGACCCATGAAATCCGGTCAGCTAATTGACTTGTCTGAAATGTCCTCGCAAATTAAAACTGTTTTAAAGGGCGTTTGCGGTGATATGAAGTTGGTTCTGAAACCACTGAATAGTCCACAGCATGACATTAGAAACAAACCACAGAAGCACCAATGAAACAATATACAAGCTTCAGACACAACAAAATGAATCATAGCTCTGTGTAGTGAACATCGTAACCTCTTTAACCCACTCGGTGGCTGGTGAAAACACTGGGTCAGATGCCAACAAAACAACAAGCAATAAAAGTGTGGAGTAATACACAGACGCAGAAGCAGTAATGAAATATAGAGTCCTGTGCTCATTGTATGTGCATGTTTGATAGGGGTCAGTGCTTTACGGTCTGTGAGCATTGAAACTTGGCCGCTTGGAGTATTGATGGAGAAAGCTCTTGGTGTTTAGCAAACTGATATAGCAAAGCAGTAAACAAAGACATAGGCAAACATCCAAGCCAAGAATTACAGCAATATTTGCACATAAACACTATATTCACTATATAAAAAGTATAGCATTTTTTTGATGCAACATCTGCCATTTGCAAAAACACAGATTTGATTCAGTACTGAACCACACTAAACTAATTTATCACTGCAGTATAATTACTGCAATTCTTACAAAACTGAAATGATCCCTCTGCTTCACATAAAAATATCTAATAAGTATTTCCACTATGGTTCACATCTACATTTCACATATATTATAGTTATTGCATAACATATTAATTATTTTTAGTCAAATCAGCTTAAGCAAAGCGATAAAATTCAACCACATCTAATCATATTCACTGGTAGGTGAAATGAGGCAACAAATGAATTTCCGAGTAAACCTGGAATCTGATTTTTCATATTTAATGTTCTTGCACTTCTTTACAGGGTGTAGATATAGAAGACTGATTAGATGCAAAAATAATCTTTGTTGAGCATCCTCCTCCGAGTAAATGGCAAGCTAATAAATGTGCTCCAGCACTTTTGCTTAACAACAGAGACAATATCTCAGTGTGAATACGTTTTATCACACAGTAGTATGACAGTGACTCCAAAAATCCCATAAACTCAAAACAAAACTGTAAGTATACCTATAACCTCTAATAATTTTCAACAACAGCAATTGACATCCCCTTTAAGCATCTATTCCTTCCTTAATTAAATATTCATGAGCAAGAACCAATGGTCACTCCCCCAAATACACTGTACAGAGACAGATCCCAGCAGACACAAGAATATTATTAGTAGAAACTTGAAAAAATATTTTAAATGATTCAAAGGAGCAAAATTTGATAATGTTCAATCAGCTGTAATACAAGCGCTGAGCATGGGCAGAATATTAGTGCTACAAACAGATGCTCGATTATTTACGCAAGACTTGGCAGGTGTATTGATTTGGGATGAAAGTCTGCGTCTCTGTGCACTCCAGAGGGGTGGGAGAACAGGGAGAGATGGACAGTTTGCTCATTAAAACGCTCCACATTGCTTTAATTCCCTTCAATTACGGAGAGAGGTACCTGCACAGGTGTTGATCTCCAAAGAGACCCAGTCTTCATTCAGGCAGCTCGTCATTAGCAAAGGCCTCTGATTGGAGCCTGATGGCATAATTATGTACTCCACCATCCCCATTAAGCAAGAGGCAAGTTAATCGCATACAGTGGTAAGCAAAAATTGGTAACAGGCAGAAATACACATTAACATCCTTTTGATCATGCCAGGTTTCCACTTCCCCAGAAACGCATTAAGATTCAGGAGGGAAAAATGAGAACAGAGATTTAAAACATGAGCAAAAATACTGTGTTCTGAATAACAAGATCTCTAATTCTAAAATAAGTTTGATATTTCCTTTCCCTGCACCGGCACATAAACTCAAGATGAATCATTGGGAGGTGGCAAACCTGAGTAACTACTAAAACTGAATACAAGAAGAATATGAGGACGAATTAATGACAATATGTATATTTTTATTTATTTACACCACTGTTCAAAAGTTTGGCATCAGAAAGATTTTTTAAAAATGAAATGAATACTTAATATGAATACTTTAATTAATACTAGTATTAATTTTAATATTCATTTCATTAAAAAAAAATCTTTGTTACAAAAATAAATAAATAAAAATAAATGCCTTTTTAAACTTTCTGTTATTCAAAGAATCCTGTAAAAATGTATTATAGTTTCCAAAAAACCACAACTGTTTTTAACATGTTTCCTGAGCACCAAATCGGCATATTAAAATAATTTCTGAAGGATCATGTGACACTGAAGACTGGAGTAATGGCTTTGCCCTTACAAGAATTATTTAGATTGTAAAAATATATTAAAATAAAATACAGTTATTGGAAATATTAAAATTTCACAAATATTATAATTTTTCTGTGTTTTTGAAATATAATAATTGCTGCCTATTTTCATTCAGAAACATTTTTAAAAAATGTACCAACCCAACACTTTTGAAAGGCAGTGTATATAATAATAAAATTATGATTATGCAGTCAAATTCTCACATTACTAATGTAACGTTTATTATTATTTATTAGCTCTAAAAAGGGGAATATTTATGACGAATTATAACTGGTTATGATTCATAATAAATATTTAGATTATATCTTCGAATTAACTGTAGCAGAATCAATATTACAATTATTTGATCTGTCCGTCCACCGAGCAGACAATATAATCATTTATCAATTCAAGGAATATTTATTTTCTGCCCACGGAGCAATAAACTGTCCTTCTTTGTACAGTGCTAGCAGTAATTCAAAATGTAGCGAGGGTTCATATAATTAATCAGATTATAACTGATTAATTATAGTCTAAAATAAAGAAATGTGTTTATGTGTGTGTGTGTGTTAGTTTGTGTGTGTGTGTGCGTTAGTTTGCTTGGCCTGGATGGCCCATCGAGATAATTTACAGCTCTTTAAACAGTGTTTGAAGTCAGATTGAGAAGGATGATAGTGGGGGCTGGTTCGAATCTTCTTGTCGGTGAAGAACCATCTGGCAATTTAAAACCCCTATACAACGTAACATCTCTGACCAGAACTGTAATTTATATGCAAATGTCAAAAGGCTAAAAGGGTCTTTTAAGCCATAAACAGTCCAACGCACATGCATGATCCTACGCAGACACTACACTAATTAAAAAATATGAATATAGAGTCAAATTCTCATATTATCACAGAATTACCAAGGTATTTTGATAATGTACCATCACAATACTTAAAACAATATTTTAAGTACACTGGAATGCCACTTAAATACAAACTTATATAAAAATGGTAATCATCTGTATTGTCTTTGGTCCGTCATAAATAGCACTATCACAGCACTTTTTTTTTCAGTCCAAAAGAAAGGCAGCGCCTGAAAAAAAACAAAAAAACACTTATGATTACTCTATTGCTTAACAGGAAATTACAGCCAGAAAGAGAATCGGAAAAATGCCTCAAACATGCATTATGCATATGAGAGCCAAAGCTCAATGTTTAAGAGCATGTGTGCCAACCACTAAGTCTCAACGGGAGAGTTGTTTATTCACAATAACTTGAACTCATGCTCAAATACAGATGTATATATATCACTATATTTATTGCTTGCCTGTGATTTGTAGTCAGCGTGTGTATATGTGTTTGGTGAGGCAGGCAGCTAAGTGTGGCTTTACACTTTGTCTTTATATAATATTTATGAAAGAGTAAAAAAGATTACACAGACTTGAGGGGTGTTTTAGAGGCGTTCGGTTTGTCTCTCACACAGGTACATCCAGCCTGTTCTGAATGTAAATCATACAGGTAAATATTTCATGAAAGGTCGAGTAGGTTTCCCCTGCCTCTCGCAGGCTAATGGAATACTGTGCATGCTGTTCTTCTCACATGAATGTAATTACATCAGGAGGGATTCTGCAGCTTAGCAAACCATCAGCACTGGAGATCTGAATGCAATAAGGTTGTGCTGCTTTTGTCCTTCTGAATACGACACAGAGGAATGCTGAGAACATCATATTAAGATCACATAATGTTTCATTAAATGAAAGGAAATAAAGCCTTCTCAGTGCTCACATAATGAAATTGTCAAAACATACTTGACCTTACAGAAAACCATGTAATTTGCTACTTTTGAGATTGCATGCAGGGTGATTTATAGATTAAGTTATAATAACAGCAGAGATCAAAGCCACAGAAAAAATTTGATATATAGGTTATATAACTGTATATGGAATTTGGGGCAAGTTGTCACATATGGAAGTTTTGGAAAAAAAGCCTTTTAGTACTATAAAATTGACTTAAAGGGGTCATATGATGCTTTTTTTAAAGATCATTATTTCGTGTATTTGGTGTAACATAATATGTTGACATGCTTTAATGTTCAAAAAACACGTTATTTTTCAAATACTGTACATTATTGTAGGTTCTCTATGCCCCGCCTCTCTCAAATGCTTAATTTTCTACAAAGTCCCTCCTTCCGACAAGCGCAGTCTGCTCTGATTGGCCAGCTGACCCGGTGCATTGTGATTGGCCGAACACCGCAAGCACTCGTCGGAAATGTAACGCCCCTTACCATAATCGCGAGCTTCATCTTTCAAAATAATTGTAAAGACAGAGCCCGAAAGGGGAACAGAGTCGCGTGACAGACACAGTGATGAAGCTGGTATGTGTTTGCAGTACACAAGCCACGGTTAAGACAGCTGACTCCACTTTGATGTGACGCTCTCTCTCTTGCTCTCTCTCTCTCACACATACACACGCGCACACGCACGCGCGCACACACACACACACACACACACACACACACCATGCGAAAACTTGAAATCGCATCATATGACTCCTTTAAATAAAAATACTGTTTTATAAGGTCAAGTAGTCCAAAACACTGATTTAATATGCACATTTGTACATTACCTTTCACATTTTTGCTTCATGTTTCATGGTCTTTTTTACTTTTATAATTGTTTAAATGTTAATACAATTTTAATTGTGACAACCCTAAAATGCTTTGGGGGTATGTTGTCACAAAATATTAATATGTTAAATTAACTGTATTTTTGCTAATATCGGTAGAACATTTCTTTTTGACTTCACGCTAAATAATAATATGAATATATTCCAAATAAATGCAATAAAAAGACATAAATTAAAAAGAATAGCACCTAGCCCCAATCCCCCTGTTTACAGTACATAACAGCATCATACAATAAAGTATCAGTTACATTAAAAGGTCAAGAAAATGACTTATGAAGCTGTGATTGTACTTGGAATAATCATTTTCCCCTTTTCTCTCCAAAACCTATTACTGGAATAATCTATGAGAGATGGATTTAATATTATTATGCCCCAAAGCAGCAACCCAAAATTAATTGTCCCTTTTATACTAGAGAAAGTGTTTTCCAGAGAGAGCCTGGAAAACCGAGGACAAATTAGATCATAATGAAAATGTAGAGGAGGTGTTTCCACTGTACAGTCCACAGCGGCTTTAGATTACACATACATAAAGTGCACTAATGATCTACCACTGCAGAACTTTTTTTTCATCTTTTCTGGATTCCTATTCAGTATAATTATTCACCCTTATATTATTTACTCATTTAATTTATAAATTTCTTAATATACTATAAAATTAAATATTAAATTTAAAATATGCCACAGTCATGCATTTCTACTAAGAAGTAAAAGATAAAATCCATCAAACTCCCTGGCCGAAGCAGTTTATAAAGTTAAACCTTAAACCAATGAAAAGTGAAGCTCATTGGATTGATTTTCTCTCCGTCTAAAGCCCTTTTTCTTGATTTCAAGAGAGATTACTTCAGAGAGTCCAGCAGCAGGGTCATTCACACACCTCTATTTCCTTGCATCATTGACATTATTTAACTCTGCGCTAATTAACTAATGATTACTATTCGTTGTTCTAAATCTGAGAGTCGTGAGTGCACGGTAAATGGGATGAAATCTCCTCAGATGGGATGTCAAGGAGATGGCGGTGGACTTGCTCTAGCTTTCTTACAGTTACAGAAAAATAGTTACATTTAGAAGACATCTTTTGTTGGTGAAACATCAATTTGATTCAGTAATATTAAAGTATTTTTATTACTGTATTGTTAAAAGCTGTCATTTTGGTTGATTTATAGATTAAGTTATAACGACAACAGAGGTCAAAGGTCGAAAGATAGAGAGAGAGACTTTTAGTACTATAAAAAAAATTACTTTATTTGAATGAAAAAATCTGTCCTCCAAGCTAAAATTTTTATTTTATTTATTTATTTATTTTTGTAAGGTCAAGTAGTCCAAACACTGATTAAAATAAGTACATTTGTATGTTACCTTTCACATTTTTTGCTTCATGCTTCATTTTTGCTTTATGTCTTCATGTCTGGTCTTTTTTTACTGTATTCTTTTTACAGAATTTTTTACTGTATTCACATTAAGAAAATGTGAATACAATTTTAATTGTGACAGTGCTTTTAAAATGCTTTGCTATAAACTGTCATTTGAAGGAACTGAGCAGAATACAATAACATATTTGACAAAAATGTATAGTTACTGCTGTTAAGCACTGAGTACAAGCAGTAAATCAATGTTTTTCATTTTAAATAATAAATACTATTTACACTAGCTTTACTGATCATAAAATACAAACATACGCACACATTTGATATTAAATGTATATATTTATACTATTATTATTATAACTATAAGATATATTTATTATTATCCTTTTTTACAGTTTTACACTATTTCCTATGTGAATTTTTTTGCAGAAAGAATCAACAAATAAATCTTCAGGGGAATCAACAAATAAATCTATCAAAATGTGTTTGTTTCTGCATGTTAAGCAATAGAATAAAGTATTTTAACATCAAAAGTCTGTGTAAGACATTTCCGAAAAAATGACTTTCATTTGTTATTGTTCATTTACAGTAGGCCTGCTTCTTGTGTGCTCAATGAAATGAAAAAATCTCATTAGTCAAACACTAATTAAAGAGACTCCTGTATTTCAATTACTACTAAGTGAGGGGGGAAACACTGGCATCTCAAAGTACACTGTAATCATGTGGAAAAATTCACCAGAGATTCTTCAAAAATGTCAACATCTGTGTTCCACAAAAGTATAACAGCATACAGGTCTGAAACATGATGATGAGGAAACAATGACAGAAATTTATATTTGAAGCATTCCTTTAACAGTCATCTCAAAGTACACATCCTGCGAACAACATAGTGCTGACAAACAGTGTTGTGTAGTGTCTGGGCTCAGTGGATTTGAGATCAGTTCGCTCTGTATGTGAGCACAGAAGCCTGTCAGTGTGGAGACTCATACAGCAGCTGAGCGTAGCCTATCTTCCTCGTCTCTGTGGTAATAACGTTTCCCATCAGTCTGTAATGGATCACCTCCAGACTTCATCTGATTGAGAGGGCGAGGGGAGGCTGGTGCTGCCCATAGCTTCAGACTGGCTCGGTCTCAGCATCGCTCTTCCTCAGGGAGCTTCCTCGGGGGCTTAATGCACTATTGATTTGTTTAGCTAATATATTTTTCCTCTTTCCACAGCGAAGGGTTCATATTCTGTCAGTCTTTGATGTCTCACGCAGGAGTGTTTATGAAAAGACTAAAATTCACTCTTTCTTCAGCGAAGTAGTAAACATAATTTCGCTGCATCGCATTGAAGCATATACTGTATATCGATCCATGCATATTTCGTTCTACAATTTAAGTGTGAAGCTTAAAAAAAACTGATCTTAAAATCACTGGATTCTGTCATTAAACAGCTTTCTGGCATTTGAAAAAGGTTTTGTATTTTTTTTTTTATAATTCTTTCCTGGGAGGACCTCTTGGGAAATGGAAACTGCTTTGAAAAAGTAATCAAATCTCAGGGGCAGCAAAGCCATTGAATTTTCCCCTAAGAGCTTGGCTCACTTTGTTCTCGTCTAAAAAAAATTTTTTTGAAATAAAATGATACTTGGAGATACATCTGCAGTCATACCCTATAGACCTTCTGGCTTCTTCTCCTGTCAAAAAGCTCCGTCATCCACCAGGGATGGAAAAGGTCAAACAAATGTTAATAGGAAATCCAATTTTGACCGAAACGTTAAATGTAAATGGAAAACATCCTGTAGACATAACAGCCTGTTCTGCAGCGCTCTTGACATGTCATTACTGCAACAAAGCCTAATTAGCATTTTTAATCAACATTATCATCTGTATTACAACAATTAATGGAACTGGAAGGCTATGCTACATCTTCACCGTGAAGAATTAATTATTAGCAATCAGATCACATTAGCCCAGCAAAAGTGGTTATAAACTCGCTGTGAAGGAGAGCCTTTAATGAGATGGCAAAGCAATCTGAATAACTCCCTTGCAGCAAATCTAAAATAAACTTCATCAGTTATGAATATATGGAAATAGAGTGTGTATGCTTTGATATAGGCTATTGAATTTTAAAAGAGCGAGTCAAGAGTTTTAAACACAGGAGCTGACAGACATAGAAACACTAATGCATAGTTTAAGAAAATGCATATAGCCTAATCAGATTAGATAAAATGATTGCTTGTGTTTATTTACAGTAAACATACACTGGTATCTCAAGATGTCTAGTCCTTACTTAATTCTTGTGATAAAATGTTGAAGGGAAGGTTCATAGCCTGAGGTTAAGTGTTTTGCTCAAAGCACAAAAGATGTGGCCCTTGAGGATTCGGCCTGATGTTCCTGCTCACTGAGCCACCCGCCTCTAACCACCACTATTGCTCTACAAAGGGGCAGCATAAACATTACGAATGAAAATACATGGCTGTAACCAAAAAGCTAATGGTTTGACCTCCAGCTCTCAAGTGAAATGAGCAAAATGCCAGAAGTCTTGCTATAAAGGTTAGGACCATGAGGTAGGCACGTAACGATTGACTATGACTACATATTATTTAGAAACCTTTCCATTGCTACGCCGGCCTTGCATGTACATTCATGTGTGTATATTTTTATAGCTTATCCTAACCTACACTACTGTTCAAACTTTTGAGGTCTGGATTTTTTAAAATGTTTTTAAATGTCAAAGACTGCATTTATTTGATTAAAATACAGTAAAAACTGTACTACTGTTAATATTATTACAATTTTAAATCACTGTTTTCCATCCTAATATATTTTATTCCCGTGATGCAAAGCTGAATTTTCAGCAGCCATTATTGTGGTTTAAGTCTCATAAGATCCTTCAGAAATCATTCTAATATGCTGATTTAGTGCTTAAGAATTTCTTATTATCATCAGTTGTGCAAATGTTTAAATAAACATTAAAATATTTTTTTTGTAGAACACACAGCTGATTTTTTAAAAGATTCTTATGAAGTCTTTTTGAACTAGATATCGTGTTTAAGAATGTTCTAAGTTACATTTTATAACTTACATCAGGGGTGTCCAACCCTGCTCCTGGAGAGCTATCGTCCTGCAGACTTTAGTTCCAACCCTGCTCCAGCACACCTGTCTGTAATTATCAAGCAACCCTGAACACCTTGATTAGTTGGTTCAGGTGTGTTTGATTGGGGTTAGAGCTGAAATTTGCAGGATGGTAGCTCTCCAGGAGCAGGGTTGGACACTTCTGACTTACATTAACTTACATTTTATATGCATGGCTTTAGAAGACTATGAATATTTCACACGAGCAGTATGGACTGCTCATAAGACACTTTAATACTGCATTTTTCATGGTGCCGTTAGTTACATTTAGTGCTATGTCATATGTGCTTGTTTATGTCAATGAATAACTGTCACTGTGTGAAAAAAAATCACCTTTCTTCAAAAATGTCTACATTTGTGTTCTACAGAAAATTTGAAACAACATGATGGTGAGTAAATAATGACAGAATTGTCATTCTTGTCTGGAATGTATCTTGTGCTAAAGACACAGCACTTTTTAAACATTTTGATTCTTTGTTTTAAGTAAATAAAACAAGTGACTTAAGTAAAGCCAGTCAATATGCAGAAAGTTGTGTCAGCTCCAATTACTTTCAGTTTAGATGCTAAATTTTAGTAGCTTGCTGGCGGAATTAAGGGGGAAATAAGAATGAGAGGAAGAATTTGCTCCTTCATTAGGAGCGACTGGTGGGAAACTGTGGTCTTGTGTGAATTAGCTAGAAGAGAAGGAGAGACTGGCCTCCTAACCTTCATTAGCTACTGTCAGTTGCCTGTGTCAAATTGGACAAAGCTTGTCGCCAGATAGCGGCCAAGAGCCCGCAGGAAAAGGGACGAAGACAAATTGCCGCCACAAAGAGATAAGGCCGTTATTAGAATCCTTCCTATCTCCAACAAATGAGGAGAGAGCACCCCATTAAAAAACAGCTTGAAGAGTACATGACATCCCCGCTCCATACAATGCTGTCATAATGTTGCGAATCTTCTTCTCTCTGGGTGGACCTCAGTTTGGCTGCTAACATGATAACTATTACTATCCCACAAAGAACAGGACATGTTATAGGAGTCAGACGACTACTATGTGATGACATATTAAGCCTGTATAGTGAAATACTGATGTTCAAGGTTTCAGCAAACTGAAAATGATACATGTATTTGAGGACATTGATAGATGGGACAGAAAGTTCCAGCAAATGACACTGTGCTTATTTAGATGGGATTCAGAGTAACATTTCGTGATCAGAGATGGACCGTTTCCAGAAGAAGAAGCGTGCTCGGACAGAGAATGAACATATGGCCAAATAACATTTGAAAGGAAAAGGGGAAAAAGTGCCTCATGTCTGTGGACTCTCGCCACAGCTGGTTTTAAATCACTACACAGACGTTTATGCTCCTGTGCACTGACTGTCTAGACTTTACATATGCTGTGATCCAGACAACCAGATGAGGCAGTTTGCACCGCAGCATTCCATCAATCAATAAATTTGCAAGACCGACTTCGATTTGCACGTGTTTGCTGGATCCATGCGTTTATGGGGCTGAGATTAGCCAGATGTTGTTACAGACCCACAGGGCTGATGCAAGGCGCTGTTATTGTGAGACTGAGGCTGTTTGTCTGAGGCAAGCGATGTTTGAATAAAATCCCTGGAAACGTTTGAGGAAGTTAGCTTTTTCAGACAGAAATCAAATAAAAGTTTCATTCAAATCTCTCTAGCTATCCCCCCCCAATTATACTCAATTCCACCCCAAGCCATCCAACAAATAAACAGAGTCCCTTCGGATACAAGTGACAGATTTCTCTCTCCATCCCTTGAGACAGGCAGATGTTTCCAGTGCATCCCATGCTGTCCCACTGAAAACACACACACACACACACACACATAAGCACAAGCAAAGGTAAGATAAGGACTTGACCAATCTGCAGGGCTTCTGGGAATTTTTTTAGGGGGGGGGGACTGCACAGAAGAACATCATCCTCTTTGAGATGCGTTATCATAATAGTCCATAATGCTGAGAGGTAATTACTGTTCAGCCAAACATATGGATCTGTTCTGTGATTCAGAGTCTCATTTCCACTCACTATACAATACTTCAGCTGTTCCTGCAGAACAAAGCGCTGAATCCACCACAGCATACTTTATAGCTGATTTTTCATGCAATTTTAGAGCTTTTTAAAAGTTGTGTGTCAACTGAGAGTTTAAGACTGAAGGCCCTGATATACTCTCTGCAAAGTTTTTCTCATTCTTCAGTAGGGGTTAAACAGAAGTTTGAAATAGCTGAGTAAAGGTATACTGTTTGTGTACATTTCAACGGCGCACATGCTGCTGGAAGCGGTGTTTAGATGAATATGTAAATATGTGCTGCACACTCTACCTCCCAAATATGACAACAAAATGATAAAAGAGCTTTTAAAGGCATACTCTTACCAAAAAATGAAAATTCTGTTGTCATTTAAACACCCTCATGCGAACTTACTTTCATCAGTATTTCTTACTTTCTTGAAGAATCACTATTTCTATTATAATTACAACTTTAGTTTCATAAAGCTGCTCTCCAATGTATTTTCACTTGTGTCTGACCTTGACAGACTAAAGGAAGGAACGAATATTAATCTGAAGTTTTTCAGAAAGTTTTGAACCCACAAAATTAATTTTGGCCATATTTTGTTCACAATGATGTCACGCCGATTTGACGATTAATTTCACTTGAAGTATATTGGGCCTTTAGGGGCTGAGTAACTTCAAAATTACATCCAAAAAAAATAAAGTAAATAAAATTAAAAATAAAATAAAACGCTTTGGAAATGTTGTGTTAGGTTCAAAATGTCAAAATATGTACATTTTGATTTGACAAAATTGTAGTGAAATCCAAAGTCTGTTGTATTAATTATGTAGAATAAATACATTATCCATCTCCCTCATGACATCCTCCTTCTGGTGATTTCTTTCAGTGCACTGAAAGTTACAGAACTTAGAACCGCAAAAAAAAAAAAACTATATGGTCTAAGGCCAAAAATCTTATTTGGGCACAATTGGCCATCCTTACCCACTGGAACTGAGCACATACTCGCTCACAGCACTTACAGCTACTGTAATGTGGAGGAGTGAGACAGCTGAAGGAGAGAAATGGGTGGCACTGTGAAAGGCGATTAGGGTTCCCAGCGGTCGCCATGGTGCAGAGGATGATTGATGTGATTAATAAAGCTGTCATGATCATTGCTCTCAGTGCCAATCTGAGAGTTACGCCGAGTATTTCCGCTCAGACACAGCGAATGTCTCCCACTGGCACCCTGAGCTCTTACCTAAACCCTCCCACCCAGTCGAGGTCCTCACTTAAACTTGGTGCCAGTAAATACACAACTCATCTAAATGAAAAAGCATTTCCATCTCTATATATCACATACAGTCTGCATTCACATACACTAGCATTCAAAATGTAGGAGTCTGTAAGATCTTTTTTTGAAGAAAAAAAAGTGTCTTATGCTCACCTGTTGGATTTATTCATATTAATAACAATTTAACGTCACTTTTACAAATGTGTTCTTGCTGAATTAAATTAATTTCTATGTCACTATGCAGTTTGATTAGCAAGAGGTTTCTAACAAAAAAGGCCTTATATGGGGCAATAAATCATTGTACCCTTGAGCAAACAATTAATTTCAAGTTGCACCAAGAAGATTATCTTTGGGGAAATGGTGCTAAATGGTGACTACTACTAGGATCGGAGGATTGCTCACTGTTATTTCCTGGCATACACATCATATAGTCCCAAACCAAGTTCTTTTATTCTGTTATTACTTGTGCAGCCTTCGGCCACAGCGGGTTTTGGTCTCAAATCAAATGGAACATGTGACATGAGGGCCTAAACATTGAAAAACAAATAGGAGGTCTTGCTTCATTGAGCAACCTAATGGGTATGTGAATTGAAAGCTGCGTTCAATTTTGTTTGTGTTTTTCCCTTGACATTTAAAGGGTAAAAAAAGAACAAAATCACAATGCACACTTATTTAGGGTCTCCAAGAGGATCACAGCAACTTTTTTACCGAAGCCACACATCTTGAAAATGCATTTTTTCTTAAAAATCAATATTAATCTCAGAAGGTGAAAGCTCATTTTTTCACTTGTTTCTCTATATGATGGCTTATTATGCATTCAGTGACTCCGATGAGCTATTGTGTCGAATGCACTGGAGTAATCATAAAGTTAGCATCTTATTGTCTGCAGCCTGGTCAAATAGAGAGTGCAGGAAGGCTTGATCAATGGTGATATGAAGTGTAATTAATCTAGACTTGACCTGCAGGTCAGCAGATACCTGCAGGCGGCTGAATGGAGTGGCTAAATATGCAATTAGAGTCTTTTGTAATTACTTATGACCTCAACTGTCTGTTCTTGTTTGGACATGTCTAGTTCAGCAGTGCTTGAAAGGAAATTGAAAGGTTCTTGTATATGCAGTGCTAAACTTGCTTGAATTATAACGGTAATTGCAGAACTTCTTGAGGTGATGGTGCATGTTTTTGTGCAGAATAGAGAGCTGATTACTCCTTCCTCGCCAGCAGAGAAGTTCTGGTCCATTACAATAGAGAACAATTTAAGTCTTGAAAGATGCTGTTTAGTTACAAATCCAGCCATTATGTTTAGAAAATGAGCACAGCTAAGCTGTTCAGAGATGAAAATGCTGCTGCTAACGGCATGCTGTCACACCCCAAGGAAGAAAATGTACTTAGCCACTTCAATTCAAGTATGCTGGAGAAAAGAACTGAATAACAACAAACAAAAAGTAACAAACTGTATGAAAGGACGAATTATTATAAATACATAAAGGTATTAGATTCAATCTGACACGCTGTACTGTTTGGTTTTCTATTACTTTACCTCTGTGTAAGGTGCAGTGCCTTTAAAGATAGTTGTCAAAAAAGAAACTAAAGGCAAAGCTGACATGATTCCAGATGAGGTAATGCGTTTTGTTCAGGCTGGTTTTCAAAGCAGGCTGCTGGCTGAGCAAATTGAGGAAAAGCCCAGAGCCAGTTGGCCTCTAACTATCTACACAATAATACTGTCCATACCTGAAAGGAATGCTCCAGGTTCAGTACAAGTTAAGCTCAGTCGACATAGCATTATGTTGATTACCACAAAAATAATTTCCGCTTGTCCCTCCTTTTCAATAAAAAAAGCAAAAATCTGGATTGCAGCAAAGTACAACGGAAGTCAAGTCACAACACAACAGAAAGAAGCCACAATACAACAAAATTAGCACAACACAACAAAAACAAACCACAATACAACAACATTAGCATAACAAAGTACAACGGAAGTCAAGTCACAACACAACAGAAACAAGTTGCAACACAGCGATATTAGAACAACACAACAACATTAGTCCTATGCGTTGTGCTGTGGAGGTTTCATTGTGTTGTGGAGATTTTGTTGATTTTGTTTGTTGCCAAAATTATTAGAACACCTGACAGAACAGAAAATATTGACCTTTTTTGCCTCCAAAACATGATTTAATTTCATAATGTTCATGAAACATGCTCTGAGAATAACAAATACCAGATGAAGTGATTCATACTGTTTTTATCCACTTTTAACTTTAAAGGGGTCCTATTATGCTCTTTTACAAAGTCTTGATTTTGTTTTGGGGGTGTACTAGAACATGCTCTCATGCTTGGTGGTTCGAAAAACACATTATTTTTCACATAATTTACATTATTCATTATTATACAAAATACCTTTCTCCCCATCCTGGCACAAATGACTCCATTAGTTCTGGCTTTGATGAAGGTCCGCCTTCCAAAAAACAAAATGTGTTGTGATTGGTTAGCTGTCCCAGTGCGTTGTGATTGGCAAACAGCTTAGACCGTGTTTCAGTACTGCCATGCCCCTTGCTCCAACAAAAGCTTTTTAGCGAATCCGGCACTGTACTCCCTCATGTTGTGGAAGCTGTCCTCAGAAAATGTGCAGCCCACAATAGCAAATTGGGGTTATAATGCTCAGGGACAGAGTTAAAAAATAAATTGCAACCACTGTTTCCTGACATCATCCGCTTTCGGAAGCCCAAATAAAGACGTTTGGGCACAGAGGTGAAAAAAACAGCGTTTCAGGCGGTCGCGCACCGGACGAAAAGCGCAGCGTCGCGCCACATCTTTAAAATTCAAATACATTATTTTCTATGAGTGTAGGCACACCGTTCGGCATCTGTCCACGTTGTACTTTGTTCTAGACATGCCGAAAATTTTAAGCTACAGCACAGCAGCTCTTCTTCGTTTTCTGTGATGCACTAACTCTGCAGCAGCACTTCTTCTTCGTCGTCTCATCTGATGCACTCACTCAACCAAACGTTCTAACCACAACCTCGCCCCTCCCCACCCCCCAACCATTCGAATTTCTGTAGCCGGGAATTATTTTTAATGATATCCTAATGGGCCGCTTTGTGATATCACAAAGCCCAGAAACCAACACTGTAGTCCAAACGAGCCGTTCGTTGTAGTTCTTGAAAAGGGATTTTTAAAAAACGAAATATCTCCCTTTGGAGTGGACTTTGAAATTTGTAACTTTCTAGATCGTTTTTATGCCCAAACATACACACTACACACTGACTAAAATTTAAAAAGTTAAAAAGCATAATAGGACCCCTTTAATATTTGGTATGTCTACCTTTTGAAGCAATTACAGCAGCAATCTCTCTGGCATATAGCCAATATATTTCCTCAGAACTTCAACAGTAATGTTATCTCATGCCTTCTGCAACTCAAGTCAAAGGCTTTCCTTTGAATGTACAAAAGATCTGTCCAGTTTATTTTCCAACTCGCCCCAAATTTGCTCGATGGGGTTGAGGTCCAGACTTTGAGGGGCCAGTTCATAATTTTCAGTGTTCCAGCAGATTCCTTTTTGAAGAAAGATAATTTAAACAGCTCAAAGACACGTTTTACCAGAATAATTCTGTTAGTTCTTTTATATTTTGGCTTTCAAATCCTCCAAAAATAGGTGACTGCAAGTGCCTCACTGTAACCTGTGACCAAAAAAAAAAAAAACTTTTTTGTGATAAACAACCATTTACTCACTCTCATATCACTGAAAACCTGTATTTTCATTTTAGGTTGAACCATCCTTTCAAAGCACTGGACCTTGTTATTGCATGTGCAATGGCAAATCCCACCCCCATTCACAGTGACATGTTAATATTTTATACAACTGTTAGACATGACAAAATGCCCAAGGCTTTGGTTAGAGCACTGTTGTTTCCATCCCTTTCTCCACTTTTCTTTTCCCTTCTATAATATTGTATACTTCTGGGCCTTTAAATAACTACTGCCCTCATTATCCAAATATGGAAGTGCACAGTATATCACATAATTAATTTGATTAGAGTGTATTAATCTCAAACCATTTCTGCACAGATACACACAGCGGGGCCAGAGATGTGATGGCACATCTGCCCCCAGTGCAGTTGTTTCAGATCATTTATGTAACATCACCTTTTTCTAGGTTTGTCATCTCATCCCCTGGGGCCAAATCTTGCCCTGGAGAGAAGGTTGGATGGGAATAAGAGCAGCACAGATTTATGGGGCAGACTACAACATTGCAGACCACTGAGCAGCGATGAATAAAGAGTTTTAAAATTATTGTTATGTTGCTAACCTGTATATTGTATAATGCTCAGAATGCCACTTACAGTATATTATGCATCTCAGGCCAAGTGACAACTAAGGTGGAAGAGAACAAATAAAACATTTTTTTCATTGAAAAAATCCCTGGTGTTGAAATGCAATCATTATTGGATCAGGCTGATCCAAAGTCTCAGCTTTCATTTCTCTAACGCACAGTTGCTCAAACTCTCTCTGTGACGGAGGGGTTTAGGATGGTTAAGATGATGTGGGTCTCTCTGCTACTCACAGCGTGTGTTTAGAACAGTGACCCCCCCTCACCCCCCATACCGCCTGTCAGCTTAGTGTCTGTTGCAGGCTCCAGCTTTCCCTCTCTCACTCTCGCCCGTCTTCACCACCCAGCGCAAATCCCTCTCTCCGCTCAAAGCTTCAAGCTCAGAGCTCTGTGTAGTTTTAAAATTGTTCTCTCCAGATCATAAAAATGCAATTTATGCATGCACATTCACACACACATACACAGGAGCGCAGCCATTTACACTTCCTTGCACACACATGGTTCTGTATTGCTTGAGAAGAATTATAACCACAGAGTTCTGTCAGGACACTCTACCTTTAATAAAAACATAATAGGAAAAACATGTAAAGTGGTTAAAAATGGGTTGCAGGTCTGTTCTGATTGTCAACAGGGGGGAAAAAAACAATGCTAAATGCAAAAAATAAATGTGATTAATTATAGACAGCACAGCAGGAATTTCATCAAGAAAAAACATGTAGCCTATGATTTGTTGTCTCTTAATCACGTTATGATACAGTGCATATTCATCTGTTGCATAGCAGAAGCTAGTCAAATAAGCCAGATGCTAACCATGAACAAAACCACACAAGGTAAAAGAAAATACACGAATATGAGTGCACAAGTTCACCACTGATACTTTGCATCTACTTAAGTCACTGAGTTACTGCTGACACACTTCCAAAGCTTCTCATCCATTTGATAAGGTATATGTGTGCATGTGCTGAGAACGTTTTCCAGTCATGTGAGCTGCTGCTGCAACAATCATCCAACTTCCACGGGCAACAGTAACCATGGCAACTGGCATTCTAGAGGCCTGCAGCACACAGTCGGGCCTGAAATGTATAAAATATCAAAATATTCTATTGTAATTCTTCAAACACAGCACAACCATGGTGTGTATTTGCACAAGGCAGTGATGCAGGAGCATGGATGTCTAATCGCAAACTGAAGGAACACAAGCTTGGCTAGTGAGCAACAGAGGTATTGTTTATATCCTCATACAATGGTATACTTGTAATACCTCTGAGAGCACATCACGCCAATAACGTAACAGAATAATAAAATGAGCCACGGGGCCAGATCTCACAGGAACAAGGAGAGAAAATCACTTACTGCCTTTAATGATTAGAAAATGTGCATATGACAAGCCAAGATGCATCTCTGTCAATGCGTTGATTTATCAGAGTGGGAGGAGAAAGACAGTGGGGTGCTACAGGTAGGGGTGCATTAAGATAACCAAAGGCCCCTGGGCTACAGCATTACAGTAGGCCCCCGACCCCAGAAAACCTTTTTTTTCTTTTTTTAAGCTTCCTAACAATTATTTGTCAAATTTAGTTTTTTTATGTTGTTAATATGCCAGTTAACATTCACAACACTGTTCTGCGTAAAATGTGAATATAAGCGAATATGCAAATTCACTCTTTGCCACACCTGGGCTACAGCATTACAGTAGGCCCCCGACCCCAGAAAAACTTTTTTTCTTTTTTTAAGCTTCCTAACAATTATTTGTCAAATTTCGTTTTTTTATGTTGTTAATATGCCAGTTAACATTCACAACACTGTTCTGCGTAAAATGTGAATATAAGCGAATATGCAAATTCACTCTTTGCCACAAGGTGGCGCTTTTGGAACAGCAGAATTACATAGCCGTTACATAAAGCAAACACTACGTTATTACGGGCATTATGCGGAGGTAATATGAAAGGAAAATTTCATCAAACCTTTCCTGGCTGAAATGTGAGTTTACGGGTATGATTAAAGCACCATAAATCACACAAAATATTAATTTATCATCAGTAGATCAAAACAACATGGCATGTTGGCATAAATGTGGGTTATTTGGTGATTGCTAACTGCGTTTTTATTTTGAAACATGAGATGTTCGCGTTTAATTTGTTAAATCACAGCGTATAAAGTTTAATGATCATATTTAAGCAATAGGACAATTCCTATTTTTCCATCCCCAGATTTAAAATTGAGACTTTGAAGCAGCATTATTTATGGAACACAGATGACACACAGATTACTTCCAAGCAAGTTACTGAACTCTCACTGTATGATGTTACAGAACGTTGTCCGGTCCAGTTCCTTTCACACAGCAGTGTTGTGTTTCTGTTAATTTGCATGTTGATATAAAGATACTCTCGTGCTGCGGTTATTTACTAGCGAATGCAATGTACATTCCGTTTACAGTATATCGATGGAACACGTGGAACATACCAACTATACAAACTGTGTGGGGGGAACCTAAACTGAGCCATTCACTATATAGGCCACTACAACCAGGGCATCGCAAAAAATGAGTGCATTTGTTTACAGAACGCTGTTGTCACTGCTGCAAACGCCCATATAAATAATTATTCAAAAAATATAATTTCCCTGCAGCCAGTGGGCCCCCTTTCCAGTGTAGGCCCCTGGGCTTCAGCCCCTTGAAGCCCATCCATTAATGCGCCTCTGGCTACAGGAATGAAACCTTGTGCAAATGAACACAGATGCTGAAGGGATTTCGGCTTTCTTTCATTATTAACAGTGGGACTTTTCATAAGATTTCACATTAATTCTGTCCCTTTGACATGCTAGGACATTTACATTGTACTGGAGAGGAATACGAATGGGTATAAGCAGATATGCAAAACAATTTTATGATTAGATCCTGTACTATGGGATGTGAACTGAAACGGAGAGATAATCTTTGCACTGTGGTGACAATGTACAAAAAACTGTTCAAGTCCCATTAAGAAGATAAAGAGCATTGAGAGTGCTTATTTACGGAAATGATGCACCATGAAATATGCAGGAAGATCATAATTCAGAACACTTTTGTGATTTCTAATCCACCTATTCAGTGAAGGAGAAAAAGAGAGAACCGAGCAAAAGAAAAGATTATTCCGGGGGTTTTTTTTGTTGTTTTGTTTTTTTTGCCAAGCCATTTTCAAGAGAAGTTTGTGGATCGCAACTCTTGAGCAAATGTCTTTTTAAGGTCGATGACTGGTATGTGCACTGAATGCACTATAATCTATAATTAATTAAAATAAATATACAAATAAAAAATGGGTAAAGATAAATACATAAATATTAACTAAACATAAAATAAAAGTTTTAAAACGCACTTTTGCAGTCATTTTTTTATGTTGCACATCAAAAACGTCAGTCAAATTTCCACAAATTAAAGCCTATTTCTAGAACTACATTTATTACACAAGTTTACATATAAAGATCCCTGTTTATTTTATAACTGTAATTTAAATTTTTTTAAATCTATTTTCAGGTAGGCCAAATATAAAACAGTTATAAAACAGTTCAGTTATACACAATATTCCACTGAATTTCATTTAAATTTTTTTTTGTCCGACTTGTCCTCTGTGAATTCAGATACAGGAACCTGCCAACAGCAGACCTGAACTCCTGCACACCTGCAGCTAATGGCAGGCTTATTCATGTGCCAGAACACCGAGCCAGAGACAGAGAAACAAAAAAAGAGTGAGGGGGATGGAAGGACATGAAAGGGTGAGGAAAGCACAGAAAACAGGAAAAGAGAAGAAGAAGAAGAAGAAGAAGAAGAAGAAGAAGAAGAAGAAGAAGAAGAAGAAGAAGAAGAAGAAGAAGAAGAAGAAGAAGACAACAACAAGAAACAAACAACACACCAACAAGGCTCATGATCT
>NW_015505509.1:137203-150665 GCF_001515645.1 Sinocyclocheilus grahami
AGAAGAAGAAGAAGAAGAAGAAGAAGAAGAAGAAGAAGAAGAAGAAGAAGAAGAAGAAGAAGAAGAAGAAGAAGAAGAAGAAGAAGAAGAAGAAGAAGAAGAAGAAGAAGAAGAAGAAGAAGAAGAAGAAGAAGAAGAAGAAGAAGAAGAAGAAGAAGAAGAAGAAGAAGAAGAAGAAGAAGAAGAAGAAGAAGAAGAAGAAGAAGAAGAAGAAGAAGAAGAAGAAGAAGAAGAAGAAGAAGAAGAAGAAGAAGAAGAAGAAGAAGAAGAAGAAGAAGAAGAAGAAGAAGAAGAAGAAGACAACATCAAGCAAAGGTCAAACCTCCAAAGCGCATGATAAACTGTGTCTGATTCTTAAAGGAACAGTTGAACCAAAATTAAAAAATTATGTAATTTTCTCACTATCATGTTGTTTCAACGTTTATTTGTTCTGTGGAACACAAAAATATCTTTGGCAATATGAGGACTAGAGTTGTTAAGCTTTTAAAGCACCATTAAAGTATTATAAAAGTGGTCCATACAACTATTTACATACAGATATTTACCACCACTGACAAATATAATAGCACTCAAATGCTATTGATTTTCATTATTAGAAAACACTATATCTTAAACCATGCCAATTAATCATCATTATTTCTCTGTATCTAAAAGAATATTAATTAATAATGTTTAAACCTTATTCATAGACAGCAAAGTACAGGTCTCTTAAGATAATTAATCATTTCACTCTCCTTTTCTCAATATAAGTTTAAAACAATTAGCCAAACTTCATCTTAGACCATATTCAGCTAGATTTCAATAGAACTATACTCAAACAATAGCTGATCCTCCATTCAGTGAGGAAATTAAATATTTCAATTCAGTGAGAAATTAACACGGGCGTTAAGCTGTAATTAAACTTTTCTCCTTTAAGAACCCAACCAAACCATGGAGATTTCATCTTTTGTGAGACAACAATAAATTCATTCATTTCCACAACAACGTGGATATCCTTGCTGCATAAACTCATTAACTAGACTGTATCTGGTGATAGACAGGACTAATTCATGAGGTAAAACAAACACAAAATCATAGATATGTCCACAACACTGTTGCCATTTCTTACCATTCAATGCTTTTCAAGATGAGAACCGATTCTGTGACTACATAAATCTACAGTTACAGCCTCAAAATGTTTTTTTCACCTGTTCATCCACATCTTTATTACGCAAAAAAGAAAGATTTTACTTTCTCATAAAGTTTCTAGAACATAAAATATGATACAGTGTCACATCAACCAAAAAACACTAATAGCACATTCCTGTCAAGTGTCTCTTATAAACAATGAAAACATGAACATTAATCTCGCCCCAATCTAGTTAAAACTGCTCTCATTCATGTAAACAAATCATAACCACAGATATAGCATTAATTACTTCATATTTTGATTATTTTACAAAAAAAGAACAGAAAAAAGGTTGCCTCAGTAATTGGCTGTGCTAATGGTTATTGTTTCCAATGCGCATTCATAAGCATGTTTAATTGTAAGGTGAGCGCATGCAGCATGCTGGCCCCTCAGGAGCCGTGCTTTCCGGTCACAATATCAATCAGCTAAATGAGATTGGTGCATTAAATAGCTTTAATTACCTAATCACTGAGGCAGGACAGAAGCATGGAATCAATTTAAAAGGATCATGTAAAAAATGACTTGTTTTCAAGAGCAATATTTCAAAAGTGCCACTCCTAAAGATGACTGACAGGAATGCTTATGAAGCCTGGTGAGCTCTGCTCAGGAAGAGCCTGCAATTTAAACTCCATAAGTTTTGTGGCTTACAGTATGTATATGTCAGCCTTAAATTTATCTATAAGCCAGTGTCCTCCAAAATTCGCATTACAACACCTACAACAACTATATAAAGACACACACATTTACTATTTTCTATATGTTGAATGTGCACCATGTAAATATGAATAAATGATTCCTACAGTATACATTTTTTCAAGTGGGACAAATGAAGTTTAACCCTGGCTTACTGTCATTCTAAACCTTGCTTAATCACAAGTGGAAAAATGTTTGGACAAGCAGGGTTAGCATCGAACTTAGCATTAACTTGAATCATGTGCATTGGCATCTTTCCGTGGCTGAAACCACATATCGTCTGATGTTCATTTATGTTTATTTGGTGCTGTAACTAGTAGAAAATCAGAAGAGATGATTGGTTCATGTGCAGCTTGAACTAAGGCGCTACAGTGATCTGGCACGACACATAAAAGAGCCACAAAACGGTTTTGCTTTTTAGAATATCTTACAAAATTAAAAAAAAAAAAAATTCATAGCAAAAGTAACCTGTTCTGTCTGGTCTGTCAGTGTCCCTTTTGCTCTGCGATGCAGTTTCACTGTCCCAGAACATGAGGAGTCGAAAAGCTTGAAAAACTTTATAGTGCGCTCCATGCTCAAGTCAATGTGACCCACAAAAAGAATTCAACCAATTCATATTCTACACAGAATTCTGTATTATGAAGCACTATGGAGAACATGGGCTATGAAGTAAACAAAACACTATTGACTGTTTTCAAATAAAGAGACAAGCTCTTCGATATGTTCCGCCCTGACTTCTTGTTTCAATCAGAACTGTGTTTAATAAAAAAGCTGCGCTCATCAAGCCATTTCCCAAGGAGACTATAAATGCAATATATTCTGTTTTAAATGCCAAGGAGATGTTGAACAAAAATGACCCACCGGACCCTCATATAATTAGGCAACGGCACAACCTTGTCTGTGAGGGGGCTGCTAATTGCATTTTCGTGGACAATTCCAGTGCTCTCCTTCAGTCATACTGTGTGCTCCTGCAGTGACCACTGCTACATAATGACCTCACTGTGTGATTAAAACTGTCCTCAACAATTAATGCTTATGATCTCCTTGACAACACTGGTTGAGCCGGGGTGAGGCAAGCAGGGTGAAAATGAGCTGCTGAAATGGACAAAGATGATTCTCAAGCGCCCCGTGGTTCAGATTTAGGAGTTAATAAAGACCAGTGGAGTAATAATAGCTTCTGAATGCTGACCTCCTCACATCAGGTCGAATATGCATCTGAGACGGGGTCTGAGTGGATTGAATATGTTTCCACAGCATTAAAGAAGCTTTGAGACATGATTTCAACGGAATAATGACATCAATAGCATTCCATTTTAGCAGGTTTTCACACTGCTCAGATTAGAGCTAATCTAGACCTCCAGGCATGAGCGGAAACACACATACACTCGCTGTAGCAAGTCAGATATGCATGCATCTCGCTTCCTATAGTTTTTTATTACCAGCCGACCCTGGTGGGGAAATGTTATGCTTTTACATGGGGAATTATGGATAAAACTCCACTAGCCACCTCAGGCAATGGAAAATACAAACTTCATTCTTGAGCTTCTATTAGCATGCAGGAAATGGATTCTGAAAAGCTCACCTGGCTATTCCTAGTGCTGAGTGGTTAGGACGGAACAGGGGGGAAAAAATCTGGGAACAATACAAGGCTCTGAATATTTCATGGACATGGTGTGGATGCCCTCATGAATTTTTCAGCTCACAGACGGATTGGAAAGTGGGAAGGGAATGCTGTAGGTAGTCAGTCACAGACCGAAACCATAATGCCATCCATTTTCCATTTCACTTACTCTTGTACTAGTGCATTATGATAATGTTGTTGTGAATGGCTTGAGGAGCAATGTCACTTTTGAGTTTTAGAGGTGAAGAAAAACTTGTGATTGATGAATGGTGTTTAGTGTGTTGCCTACATCAACCGTTTCATCAAGCTTTAAAACTGAACTGCACAAATTAGTTCCAAATTACTTCCATTAGTTAATGGAATACCTAGCATGAGATAATGAACAATACTTTTGAAGTATTACTAATATAGGTTAATTTCTACGTTTATTATTAATTAAATTATATATTTAACTTTATAAATTTGTAAATTTATAAAGCAACCTGTTGTAAAAATGTTAATTGTTAGTTCATGAGACCTAATCTCTTACCGACAAACTATAGGCTCATTGAAAAAACATTCTTCTACCGACATTTTTGTAAATCTCCAAAAACCAAAAGCTTACCTACATACAATTCACTGCCGTTTCCAGTTGAAATTAACAGTAGTGGCTTATGGTTCCTCATACATAGTGCATGATTTGCGAACTAATACATTTGCATCTCATTACCTCTCATCTCTGCCAGTGTAAACTTGCTCGCTAGCTCACCTGGTACAGCATAGCACTTGCGATGAGTTTCCAAAATTGATTCTACTATTTTCGTGTTATCACTGTGACGCTGCTTTGACACAATCTGTATTGTACTATAGATGCAGAGCCCCCAGGTACAAGTCTCATGAAACATGAGTAACAATAAAAGAGTTGTAGAGTGTGCATGAGCACATAGAGCATGGTTGCTTCAGCAAATGTGTTTATGCCATGTTTGTTTTGGTTAAGTGCATTAAACTTTTAGCACCACTCTGGACATTTCTTGTTTCAAACTGCTGCAATGCGTACAACAACCAATTTTACCAATGTTAACATGCATTTAGTGCCAGTCACTGGACATTTCACTTTGAAACTGATGCGAAACATACAAAAATCAACGTATTATCAATCTGCAGATTTTTTTTTTTTTTTTTTTGCGAACTAATACATTTGCATCTCATTACCTCTCATCTCTGCCAGTGTAAACTTGCTCGCTAGCTCACCTGGTACAGCATAGCACTTGCGATGAGTTTCCAAAATTGATTCTACTATTTTCGTGTTATCACTGTGACGCTGCTTTGACACAATCTGTATTGTACTATAGATGCAGAGCCCTCGGGTACAAGTCTCATGAAACATGAATAACAATAAAAGAGTTGTAGAGTGTGCATGAGCACATAGAGCATGGTTTCTTCAGCAAATGTGTTTATGCCATGTTTGTTTTGGTTAAGTGCATTAAACTTTTAGCACCACTCTGGACATTTCTTGTTTCAAACTGCTGCAATGCGTACAACAACCAATTTTACCAATGTTAACATGCATTTAGTGCCAGTCACTGGACATTTCACTTTGAAACTGATGCGAAACATACAAAAATCAACGTATTATCAATCTGCAGATTTTTTTTTCTTTTTTTCTTTTTTTTCAATGAGCCTGGGATGGCTACCGATATATAAGATGCTTATGATGTGCAATCTACAAAGAGGGTCTGGTAAATATTGCCTAATCAATGGCGAAGAGCTGCGCAAATGTCATTTCCCTTTTTAGCATCCAGCAACTTCCTGCAGAAACCACACCACAAAAGGCAGAACAATACATGCAAGGAAACAAACTCGAAATAATGAATGAAACAACCTTTCCTTTAGGGCATGTATGTGTCTAAATGTGTCAGAGAGAACGTGAAGGAGAGAGAGAAAGCCATTGTAGCCTATTTCTAGCATCTGCCTAGTGAGAGAATCACAAAACCAAAGGGCAACTGTGTGCTTTGCACACCCAGATAAAAACACCTAACTAAATCCCAATAAAAATAGCTCCTACTTCATTATAAAACAGTATCATAGAGAAATCCTTCCAACACTTTGTTTGTGCATGTCAGTCACATTGTCAGGGGAATACACAAAATAGGTAGCAAACTCCGAGCAACACATCTCTTCATCATGACCAAATTCTGCTTGATTGTTGCCAAGTGAAGTTGAATATGTCATTTTGCAGGTAAAAACAGGTAAAAACGTGTTCAGTAAATACTGCAACACAGTGGCCCTAAAATATATTTGGACCTTCAGGTTTGACACAAAATAGAGCTTTTCTCAAACTTGCATACTTCATTCTTCCAATTAATTCTACCAACTAATTTTAAATTTGAACCAATATATCTATTTTGAAACCATAATGAACTTCTTTTTTTGAGGAACGCTTTGCTTGGTGTTTTTATGATATATTTTTGTTGAAATCAATGTTACTTGAGTTGATATTTAGTTACATAACACAAAGACATTTGTTAGTGTGGCTTAAGTGTCCAAATACTTTTTGCGGCCTGTCTTGATCGATCTCGGGTCTATCAGAGCTCTTCACTGAATCGCCATCTCTTCATGATGTTGACAGGTGTTAATAAATATCTTCCTGTGAGAAAGCCCCAGTAATCCCACCAGCAAAATGCCCGCTGTCATGGATAAGATCTTTCGGGAAGCCTGTTTGGCATCTATCTTTTAAACACTAGAAGGATTTTCACAGTTCAGTGCCTGAGTCCTTTTTTATCATTGTTATTTCTTTATGGCTTTCAGAAGCATGATTGAACTGAGTGATTATTAGGGGATTTTACACTGTGCCAGTAAGTCTGCTAAATTGACCTCTCTCTCTCCGCCTCTCTCTCTCTCTCTCTCTGACAGGTTGAGTCCAGGTAATGAGGCTCATTTGTAATCAATGGGGAGACTTTAACTAAAAGGAAAATAGTACAAAATCTAAATTAAATCTTTAGGGTTTGCTTAAAGAGAGATACTTCCCATATTAACATCAATCCAGGAAAAGTTAAAGAGAATTTGAACTCTATGAAGCAGAACTGTTATTTTTAATTAAAAAAGAAAAAGAGAGAGAGGGTGGAATAAGAAGAAGAAAAGGGAGGAAATGCCTATATAGACTGTACCTACACAATGCAAACCGTGTCTAAGGCATTAGACAATCAATCAGTCCATATTGATGTTTTGCTAAACTTGTTCCCTGACTGTCACGGTGTCAAATTAACTGCTTTTTAAATGTCTGCTAACGCTGGTAGGTCAGAATCCATATGCAGCATTGATGTGGTGTTTAAGAGCCTTATTCTTTTGGGGAAAAGATTATTTAGGTGGTCTTATTGCATATTTAGCCTACGTGTCATGAAAAAGAAATACATTGTGTATACTATTAACCTGAATTACCTCTGTTGTATGGGGAAAAAAAGACATTTAAAAAAATATACAGCATTCCAGATGTATAAAACTTGCAATATACTGTAGTAAGAGCAAAAGCACTTGCTTACCATATCACTGTAGCACCTATAACTGTTATTTTTGTTGCTTAGCAAGCTTCTGTTATGTTAGAGATTAGCCCTAGTATATTCTGTATTGAAAGGATAGAGCTTAATGAATTTGCTTAGTGAAACAATGTTTTCATAAATTGAATAACCATTTCATAAAAGAAAAAAGGCATTCAAGGTTGTTTATACTGAAGGACTACACATTGTGCCTAGCAAATTCCTTTAGTAGCAATTATATTTAAAATACAGAATTGCCTCTTGTACCTTATTGTTTAATATTTAATGTTAAAACATTTTAACATACATTTATACATTAAAAGCACCCAAGGTCTTATATATTTAAAGGGTTAGTTCACCCCAAATTAAAATCATTAATTACTCACCCTCATGGCGTTCCAAACCCGTTAGGCCTCCATTCATCTTCGGAACACAAATTAAGATATTTTCTTGCTATGTTTCTGGACCTTGATCGTGTAAGGATCCTTACTGTCTATGGGAGGGCCAGAGAGCTCTCAGATTTTCAGATTTGTGTTCCGAACATGAACGGAGATCTTAAGATTTTACAGGTTTGGAACAACATGATAATTAATAATAATTAATGACAGAATTTTCATTTTTGGGTGAACTATCCCTTTAAGAGATCTAGAAATTGCCCAGAAATATTAAATGATCACTCATGGTAATTCACAAAACACACAAATTAGAAGTGATGGCATGTTGTTTTGCCTATGTTTGTCATGTCCTGATTAAAGTAAAAGAAGATGAAAATGAAGATCCAAATTAAAAAAACTTAACTTTAACCCCATTAATTAACTGTCAAAGCTAATTTGTTTTTAGAAAATGTCTATTCCTTTTCAAAGCTTGCTGATCTTACAGGTTTTGTTTTTTTTAAAGAAAGCTTTGCATTTTTGTTCCCAAAACCTCACAGTACTGAAAAATAAAGCAGTACAGTAGATGGTATGGCATAACTGGGTAAAGTGGGTGATAAGGTGTTCAAAGCACGATGTAATGGAATACAAACTGAACTGTGAGATTGTGATCTCGTAACATCTTTAAAAAATATAACCTTTGTCCTGTGACTCAGCTCTCTTCAGAAGCTATAAGCAAGCAACAGAAAACAGCATTTTGCATAGATCAGCGATGAGCTTTAACATTCACAGACGCAAAGACCTGCTTAAACAATCTGCAACATGCGCAACTGCATGTATAATGGCCTTTCTGTGTGTGCAACAATGCTAAAACACAAAGTTTCCAGCAAAGTTTTTGCTTCTCCACTGAAATAAAGGGCTTTAACTGGTGTTGCCCTTCGACTTTATCAGACTATTGGAGCCTGGAGCAGGATGAGCTTCTTGCATCGCTCCGATATACAGAATCCGGTCACTAGAAGGGTTAGGGCTCTTATCAGGCCATCCCACTCTTGGAAAGAGCAGTGGACCTGTATGAGGGGCTTTGCTTAGGGCACTGGAGCAATTGCTGAACACATACTGAACCATGCATTCATCAGGAATTAGACATCAACAAGCCAAGAGCATGTGTGCATGTGTGTTTGAAAGTAGAGAGGCAGCATGCTTGTGGGCGTTCTTGAGTGGGTTTTATACATCTGTGTATGCATGAGTGTGTATGTGGGATTCAGCTTGATATTTTGAAAACAGTTTTGTCCATATTTGAAATTTTTGTGTTCAATGGAAGAAAGTAAGTCTTACAGGTTGTAAACAAAAACTATTTGAGTACATTTTACATGATTTCAGTTGCTCTAGTTCAAACTGTCATGTTAAATTCAAAGTGTTACTTGCCATTTCTCTGTATTTGTTCTTGAAATTTACTAGAAATTTCTGAGTGAAAACTGTATCGACATCAAATTATCAATGCATGAAAGTGAGCAACTTAATATAAATGATGCATAATTTTCATTTGTGGGTGAACTATCACAGGGTACCAAACCTGGGTTTGTGAGGGAATGCCAAGGAGCTTGTGAGTTGAAAAAATGCTAATGATTATTATTATTATTAATAATAATAATAATAATAAATCATAATTTTAAAATAAAATCAATCAAAATAAAAATCTTGTTAAAAAAAGTGAAATGTTTTATTTGTTTACCTGCATGTCATGTGACCATTAACTGAAACCAATCATGCCAATGTGTTGTTAAATTACTGAAATGTTACCTTAAAATTCTTGATTTGAGGCGATGAGGAACTAGATAATTTCTGGTTTTGCATCCCAGTGAAAAACATTCATGATGATCAGTTGAACTCTCTGTCTCCAAAGAATTAAGTTTAGATTGCTTCAAAAAGAAATTTGTTTTGTCACATTGTCTGTTTCTTCAGGCTCAGCTTGCGTATGAGCATAAACAGCGCCCCTGGGATCCTGAGAATAGTTCAATCTCAAATCCATTCCCAGATCACACTTAGTGGAGAGGGTGAAATTAGCATCTCATCTGTCATCTAATAACAGCGATGAGGGCGACTGCTTTGCTCACAGCAACAGCACATTTAAGTCCTCCTCAAGCCATTAATTCCATATATCAAAATTCAGGCTTCACCATAATCCCAATGGTTTTAAAGGCACGTAGGCACCAAATAATTCAGAAAGAATTCCAGGTCAGGATAAGGACAGACACACGAGGCTGATACAGCTGTGGAAGGGGGGTGAACAAACCCCTACAGGACCCTCCATTGAATAAAGCCATGTGGATTTTCAGAAACACCCTTCCACAGGCAACTTTTCCTCTTAGTCTCATCCTCTCTTTCTCCTCTTCATGTATTTCATTAATTCCAGAGCCAGATGACGCCAGAGGTGGTTGCTGTAAAAAAAACTGGAGATGAAAACAAACACTGTGATTGGAAGAAAATAAACAGAGGCTAAATAAACCCTTCATTTCACACTGTAACCTGGATCTGATCATCCATTATGCTGGATCCCTTACTATTGGAGAT
Organism: Sinocyclocheilus grahami; assembly: GCF_001515645.1. Lineage (NCBI taxonomy): Eukaryota > Metazoa > Chordata > Actinopteri > Cypriniformes > Cyprinidae > Sinocyclocheilus > Sinocyclocheilus grahami. The sequence continues at coordinate 147,140 of NW_015505509.1, forward strand.
CCACATTAGACTGGAGCTTTGATGTGGCTGCTGTACGGTCCTCAACATTCATCAATGGAGCATCATACAGTGAGAAGGAAGAAGACAGAAATTGAAGACGTTTATTACAGGCACAGCAACAACAGCAGCCTCATCTCCTCTGTCCTTTGTAGTGTTTCTGTTAGTTGGCCATCTTATCCATCTTGCCCCTCTGGTTCCCTTCTTTCATGAAAGCTGTTACTTCACTTCAAAAACTTTTCTTCACTGAAGGCCAGCTTTGTTATGATGCTCAGTATTTTTTAAATTTGGCTCACTAGTGGAAGAATGAATGCAACTACACCATCTGACTATTAAAAAGTATCTATTCAAATTCATATATGTATATATGTATGTGTACACACACACACACATAAAAATAGTTCAATCATGACAACTCTTGGAACATTTTAGCATGGTGATGGATATGACAATGTTAATGTATTTGGTCTTGGCGGAACAGATCTGCTACGCTGCTGCTGAATTGCTGTTGCTGTTGGTTATTGCTGTAGTTGTAGATTATTGCTGCTGCTGCAAGCAAGTACAGGAACTTGCTACTGCCAATGCATATGGTGATACGGTGCTGTGAGTATTTAAGACATGCTGCTGCTGCACAAATAGAATATAAAATAACCCCGTAGCAGATCTATACAGGTGGAGCTGGGGAAGGTGGAGGGTTTCAGAGAACTCTGAAAGCGCGCTGCAGGAATCTCAAGTGAATGCTAGCCAGCCATATAAATGCAAGGCAGTAAGCTCATTGGCTGCATATGCAGCATGAACCAATCAGCTTGTGCCAAGTCGTTTAACTCTCTGAATATCATCAGTTACGTTAACACCCCTCAGAATGTGCCATCTAGAGTTTCATGACTGAACTATATATTTTTCTAATTATTTTTTATATTTTTGGGGGGGCATGAAGTTATTAAATAACTTTGACAATCGTTTATTATTATTTCTTTAAATTAAAAATATACACATAATTGTAGCAAAACTACTTCACTATTATTAATAATAATATTCGAAAATTGCAAAACTTTAACCAACCAAATCAGTCATGTGTCAGTGAAAATAGTTAAACATGATAAAAAAAAAAGGAAATTATCTCAAAGAGAGATGCCCTGCACACCTTCATAACTGTGTTGCAATGTCAGCAAGTCTCTTAAAAATAATTGACCATTTTTAAGGCAAGTCAATGATTGTAAAATGTCATGTGGTACAACAGTTGTATACACACATCATACACATACCAATAAATAAATAAATTAAATAAAAACACTACTAACATTTTTTTGAAATAATAAAATGAGGAAAAATTATAATAATGAGAGCAAACATCAACAAATGAAAAAACAAAACAAAATCAAAAACACTCCACGTTACTGTGATGTAAATCTGATAGATTTGGCTGGAAGCATTGTTTTTATGCAACAATCTAAAGTACTCGCAGTTTCTCTCATTCTCGCTTGCTCCCTCTCTCACTCACAGTGAAACTGAGATGAAAGCTTGTGTGCTCTTGAAAGTCTTCCCCTCTGCTCGCGGTGCTGCTCAGGCATGGAAACAAAGGCTCTGCCACAAATAACTTCATCACAGCAAAAGGCTGAAACACTGAGTCAGGCGCTTCACAGATGCTGGCTTCTGTTTCGGCAGCCCAAAAGGAGGGCAGAATAAGGATGAGGGATTTGATTGACAGAACTGGGACACTTTAATTGGCTTTAATTTTGTCACCACCCATAGTCGCCACATATACTACACAAATAACGATGAAGATTTGCACGGAATTAGTATTACCTGGTGACCTCCAGTCATTTGTAATAATTGCGGCGGTGGTCTGTAATCTTAATTATTTCATTTATTGTTATTTAATTTCAAAATCACACAAGGTCCCCACATAATACTAATCCTGTGCGAATAGGGCTTTATACAGCAGTTTTGTTTCAGATAAATCCAATTGTTAAGAATGTGTTTCTGCTGAAAAGTGCGGTGGATTGTCATTATTGTTAACGAAACCTATTAAAAAAAATTGTTCATTACAATAAAGCTAAAATTTTTAAATAAATAAAAAAACAAACTAAAATGAGAAATGTTGCCTTAGCAACTAATTAAAATAAGGTGAAGTACTAAAATAACTAACTGAAATTAAACTAAAAAAAAATTTTTATAAATATTTTTTAAAAAGCAAAAAAGACAAAAACACACAAAAAATTAATTAAACTGAAAATACAAATAGCTTATTCAAATAACTTTAATAAAAAAAAACTAAGACTACCTATATAAATAGCACTAAAATAACACTGTCACAATCGGGACAAAGAGGCAGACAGGCAGGATAACTTTAGGCAGAGAGTTTAATCACAGGAACGTAAGAGAGGCTTCCAACCAAAAAGAGTTCAACATAGGCAGCAAGGGAAGCAAAACACAGTCTTATCTGGGTCGGCACTCCGATCCTTGCAACCTTGAGACCAGTCGATGAGTGAATGAGGTGAGTGAGTATTTGAGTGGTGTGGTAAGTGGGTGCAGGTGTCCGTGATCAGTAATCAGGTGATTGTGAGCGGGTGTAGGAGGCTGATTCGGCTGGTGAGGCAGATGTTTCCGTGACATTACCCCCCACCCCCCCCCACGGTCACCCGACGCCCGAGATTGACCTGGTGTTCTGTGGAGGGAGGGAGAAGAGGATTAGTGAAGGGCTTACCCCCCACCCCCCCCCACGGTCACCCGACGCCCGAGATTGACCTGGTGTTCTGTGGAGGGAGGGAGAAGAGGATTAGTGAAGGGCTTTAGCAAGGACACATGAAAGGTGGGGGAGATCCGATAATGGGCAGGCAGGTGTAACAGGTACGTGACATTGTTGATGCGCCTTGCTATGGGGAAAGGACCTATGTACCGGGGACTCAGCTTCTTACTGGGCCGCCGGAGGCGGATGTCCCGGGTGGAAAACCAGACTTGGTTCCCTGGCTCATAGAGGGGATTGTCGGACCAACGAGTGTCTGCGTTGGCCTGGTGCCTCTGGACGGCCCGCTGGAGATGGATATGTGCTGAGTCCCATACCCTCTCGCTCTCACGGAACCAGTGATCTACCGCTGGGACTTCTGAGTGATCCTCGGTCCAAGGAAACAGGGGCGGCTGGTAACCGAGCACACATTGGAATGGGGTGAGTCCGGTGGTTTCTTGGCGTAAGGAATTCTGGGCGTACTCGGCCCAGGGTAAGTACTGGCTCCAGCTGTCTTGGTGGTCATGACAGTAGGCCCGGAGATACCGTCCGATCTCTTGGATCTTCCGCTCGGTCAGGCCATTGGTCTGTGGGTGGTATCCCGAGGACAAACTGACGGATGCTCCCAGGAGGCGGAAGAACCCTCGCCAGACCCTGGAGATGAATTGTGGTCCTCGGTCCGAAACAATGTCCTCGGGGAGACCGAAGTTCCTGAACACATGCTAGAAGAGAGCTTCAGCGGTTCCCAGGCGGTAGGTAGTCCCCGCAGGGGAATGAGTTTGCAGGATTTAGAGAATCGGTCAA
>NW_015505509.1:151612-152686 GCF_001515645.1 Sinocyclocheilus grahami
ATGAGCCTGGTGGAAGTCGTTGAGGAGAGATGGGTCCAGTATGTCCTCTCTGTCTGCTCATGACCTCTCCTCAGGACCGTACCCCTCCCAGTCTATAAGGTATTGAAGCTGGCCGCCTCGCCGCCGGGATTCGAGGATCTCCCTGACTTGGTAGATGGCCTTGTCGGGGACGACCTCGGGCGGAGGGGGGGTACCTCGTGTTCTGTGGTGGAAGGGAGAAGAGGATTAGTGAAGGGCTTTAGCAAGGACACATGAAAGGTGGGGGAGATCCGATAATGGGCAGGCAGGTGTAACAGGTACGTGACATTGTTGATGCGCCTTGCTATGGGGAAAGGACCTATGTACCGGGGACTCAGCTTCTTACTGGGCCCCCGGAGGCGGATGTCCCGGTTGGACAACCAGACTTGGTCCCCTGGCTCATAGAGGGGATTGTCGGACCGATGAGTGTCTGCGTTGGCCTGGTGCCTCCGGACAGTTTCCTGGCGTAAGGAATTCTGGAACATAGCGCCTCCCTTCTGGGCCTCCCGGTGGAGCGGGTTCGGTGAGAGTGGCGGCACGGGGCTGGTAACCGAGCACACATTGGAATGGGGTGAGTCCGGTGGTTTCTTGGCGTAAGGAATTCTGGGCGTACTCGGCCCAGGGTAAGTACTGGCTCCAGCTGTCTTGGTGGTCATGACAGTAGGCCCGGAGATACCGTCCGATCTCTTGGATCTTCCGCTCGGTCTGGCCATTGGTCTGTGGGTGGTATCCCGAGGACAAACTGACGGATGCTCCCAGGAGGCGGAAGAACCCTCGCCAGACCCTGGAGATGAATTGTGGTCCTCGGTCCGAAACAATGTCCTCGGGGAGACCGAAGTTCCTGAACACATGCTAGAAGAGAGCTTCAGCGGTTCCCAGGCGGTAGGTAGTCCCCGCAGGGGAATGAGTTTGCAGGATTTAGAGAATCGGTCAACGACCACTAAGATGGTCGTGAATCCGTTGGAGGGAGGTAAGTCCGTAGCAAAGTCCACCCCCATGTGGGACCAGGGCCGGCGAGGGATGGGTAGCGGGACCAGTTTCCCCTCGGGCAGACGA
>NW_015505509.1:153281-164721 GCF_001515645.1 Sinocyclocheilus grahami
GATGGATAACTCGGCTTGCCACAGTTGAAAGAGCTCCTCATGCACCGTGACTTCCATGGTCGATTGACCGAATACCTCCCTGAAGTGTGTAACAAAGCCCTCCAGTGAGTGAATGCACGGGCTCTGGGCCGTCCACAAGGCCTCGGCCCACTGCAAGGCTCGTCCCGACAGCAGTGAGATGATGAATGACACCTTGGCCCGCTCGGCCACAAACAGGTGCGGTTGCATCTCCAGATAGAGGGAGCATTGCAGCAGGAACCCGCTGCAGAGGGCTGCCTCGCCTGAGAAGCTGGCTGGCCGGGCCATGGGACAGGCGGGTAGAGAGGTGGTGAAAGTTCGACTGGGTGAGGGTTCCGGTGAGGAGGTGCTCTGAGGATCCATGAGTCCGTGTTGTAATCCGTTTCGTTTTGAGGGGCTGGTCTTCTGTCACAACCGGGACAAAGAGGCAGACAGGCAGGGTAACGTAAGTCAGAGAGTTTAATAACAGGAACTTAAGAGAGGCTTCCAACGGAAAAGAGTTCAACATAGGCAGTGATGGAAGCAAAAACACAGTCTTATCTGGGTTGGCACTCCGGTCCTCCGGCCGAGAACTGAGGATTCCGAGGGGGACAGGCAGATCAGAAGGCGAGGAACCAGGACAGAGAAGCTTGCAACCTTGAGACCAGCCGATGAGTGAATGAGGTGAGTGAGTATTTGAGTGGTGTGGTAAGTGGGTGCAAGTGTCCGTGATCAATAATCAGGTGATTGTGAGCGGGTGTAGGAGGCTGATTCGGCTGGTGAGGCAGGTGTTTCCGTGACAAACACTGGTACAGGGGGGTTGGAATCTAAAGAGGTCCCTAAATGTTTTCTTTGTTTTTAATGTTTTGAATCATTTTCTTTTGAAACGAAGTTTGGGCATGAAATAGCCGATGTCACTGCCATGAACCATGATTTCATACTTTCTAATTTATTTAATTTGTTCACAACCTGGTTGCATATTTCGGCATTTAACTACCACAAAAAATAAACAATTTTATAAAAACAAAACGTGTAAAAAGTTCATTAAAAGGTTCATTAGTCTATTATTATTATTAGTATATAATTTATTAGGCTTTGATGACAAATGTGTTGCGGAGAATAACAAAAATTGTCACTATTGTCAGGAAATGTGACTTGATAATTCAGCTTTGCTATCATTTTAGCACCTTTTCAAGTGCTGAAAGAAAAAGAAAAGTATGACTGAAGCAAAGGATCACATCATTAGCATTGTCCTAATGGACTCTCACGCTGAGGAACAAACATGATGCTTTCTACAAACAAACAGCACAAATGAGAAGACAGAGCTCTAATGCTCTCTTCAAACAGAGCACATAAGGGGAAGTGAATTACACCAGTCTGTCTTTAAAAGACCATAATAATGACCCTTATGGTGAAAGATTTGTCCTTAAATGGCACAAAACTTTATGAGCTAATGGAGCATGAGCCACAAGATGTTACGAGATTCACAAGAGCCACATCATTATCATCGGCATATTCTCCTTCGACAGAAACTACCAGCATGGACCATAAACAATTTTTACAACTGTCGCAAGAATTCAAACTTCTTCCTGTCTAAGAAACCTCAGAAATGTAAAGGAGAATACCAACCTTTGCTTTAGTTTTCCAGAACTCTAGAAAGCTAATAATGACCGCAAATTATTTCCAGCACAAGGAAGTAGGAATATCAATTTGCAGAAAAACATCACAAAACCAATTCATTACGCTTCAAAATGCCTGAGAGTATTATTATTAGAATTATCATTATCACGCTATGAGTGCAGGTGCTTCTATTATCTGGATATGAGAAACGAAGATCCATTGGTGCATACGAATGCCATTTAGAGACGGCACTTAACAAGCTTACAAAGGCACTGAAACTCCTGCCGAATAATAATATCAATTAAAGCCTCTTTGTTTTTACTAAATGGACCATAATGCCAGCATATTCCACTTAGGTTTTTGAGTAAGTGCTGCCGTTTCTGTTTTGCATATCTCATGGCAGGGGAACCTGAACCAGGAAGGATAAACTTTTAGCCCCATTACTGTTATCTGATATTAACATGCTTAAGTTCGCTGGTATTAAAGCACATTTCAGATATATATAGCTTTCAAAAATTTAGGGTCAGTAATATTGTATTTTTATAATTTGGAAATCAATTATTAACTTTATTTAGCAAGGAAGCATTAAATTGATCACGTTACAGTGAAGACATTATTCATAAAATTTCTAATTTCAAACAAATTCTTCTTGTCTGAAATTTCTATTCATCAAAGGATTCTGAAAAAAGTAGCACTGTTCCAACAGAAATATTAAGTTGCACAACTGTATTCAAAACGGATAATCAGAAATGTTTCTTAACCCTTTAAAGCCTGACATATTAATAAGAAAAGTCTATTTTATATGTATATAAAATGTACCAGTTTATTGAACCTTTAGACAAGAATATAGATAGATGCTGATTATTATATGGGCTTCAGGCTGAAATTCTGCTTGTAAACCAATTAAACTATAAATCAATTAGTTGTTATAACAGTATAATGGACTACTCACATAAAATGCTTATAAATATAATTTGTCACAAATATCTCCCAACAGTAACATGATATTTCTCCACCAAATTTTTGATCATGTTGATCATTTAAAGGCATTAGAAATTTGTGTGTCAGTTATGATATGGCAGGCTTTATAGGGTTAATCATTAAATCAGAATATTAGATTATTTCTGAATGATCATGTGACACTGAAGACTGGAGTAATAGCTGCTGAAAATTCAGCTTTGCATCAGAGGAATACATTTTACACTTCAAAATATATTCAAATAGAAAACAGTTATTTTTAAACTGAAATACTATTTCACATTAAACCTACCTCAAACTTTTGAACTGTACTATAGGCTATATTTACCACTCCTGTTTCAGCGCAGCTGCCTCATGGGGTCTATCCCAGACTTTACCCCATTTCAGGTATTTTTATGAGAGAGCTGTCTTTAGGGGGCTGTGGTGCATGATGATAGGGTCAAAATGATGGACAGAAATGGAGGGAAATTGCCCTCATCCATGATACAAAGAAGAAACAGAACAATTACTCTGATCCTCTTCACTTTAAGGGCTGAACCCTCCAACTCTCTCCTGACTGCAACAGTTGACACGTATCAGCGACTCAAGTGGTAAATCATACAAGTTTCTTCCACATGGTACGGGCCTTCACACATGGTTACGCTGCTCTGCTTTCACACACTCTGCTGAACATGAACAAGAAGAGGATGTTATTTCACTGGCTGTGAGAGGAAAGAGGCTTATTGAGAAGAGAAAGGAGCCCAGTCCTGTGAGGATATTGAGTGTTTTCTTGTTAGATACTGAGAGGTTGTTAGCGGTGGCCGTGATTATAGAGAGCTAATTCTCATCTGCCAGGTTTCACATGAACAGACTATTGATGAGGTGGATGCGATTCAAAGATCCTGGTGTTCCTTCCATCTTCGCCAAGGAAAAACACCACAAAAAAGGACACTAAAAATATTTACATAGCAAAAATATTTAAAGGGGTCCTATTATGCTTTTTCACTTTTTCAACTTTAGTTAGTCTGTAATGTTGCTGTTTGAGCATAGAAAAGATCTGCAAAGTTACAAAGCTCAAAGTCCACTTCAAAAGGAGATATTTTATTTAACAGAAATCACTTTTCAAAAACTACAACGAATGACTCGTTTGGACTACAATGCCTATTTTCTGGGATTTGTGATATCACAAATACCGACAAATGGGACGAGACCTGGTTGAGCTGCACTAGAGAAGGCAACGGGTGTTATCACCATGTCGGATACACGCTAGCTTTCCCAAGGCAGACAACTTAGAGTGGTTACAATCATCCGGGTTTAAATCGTGCTCAAATTTATTTGATTTTGAGCAATATTTACACTGAAGCTCGCAGGCGGCTATGGTAAGGGGCATGACATTTCCCGACTAGGCACCGAGTGGAGCCAATCACAACACACACTGGCACAGCTAACCAATCACTGCACATTTCAAAGGCGGGCCTTCATTTGATACAGGAACTATTCGAGCCGTTCATGCCAGACTGGGGAGAGAGGTGTTGTAATAATGTAAAATATGTGAAAAATTATGTGTTTTTTGAAGAACCTAGTCTGAGAGCCTGTAGTACACCCCCAAAACAAAATCAAGACTTTGTAAAAGAGCATAATAGGACCCCTTTAAACATCCGAAAACAAGTTAAATTCACTAAATTACAAAATTGATTCAAGAGAGAGTTAATCCCTTTGACTCCTGACAATATATTGAGGTCTTATGAAGTGAAACTATCAGTTTGTGCAAGAAAAAACATTATCACCTGCAATACAATAAACAGCAATTTTTTTTAACTATTCCTTTGAGCCCATTGTTTGAGAATTTAATGATTTATTAAGAATACATTATTTAGATGGATGAGTCTTAATATCTTTTGGAATTTTCCTCTCAAATACATTTTTGTATAAACATCCGAAAACAAGTTAAATTCACTAAATTACAAAATTGATTCAAGAGAGAGTTAATCCCTTTGACTCCTGACAATATATTGAGGTCTTATGAAGTGAAACTATCAGTTTGTGCAAGAAACAACATTATCACCTGCAATATAATAAACAGCAATTTTTTTTAACTATTCCTTTAAGCCCATTGTTTGAGAATTTAATGATTTATTAAGAATACATTATTTAGATGGATGAGTCTTGATCACGTAGCACTCTTGTTCAGAAACTAGGGCTTATCTTCAAGGGCCAGAGATCAAATTGAGGTGTATCGCTTAATTCTGTGCAACGATGTTTCCAGATTTACCACTTTATCAGGTGATCAAACATTTTATGCACAGTAACTGTCACCTTTATCTAAGTTAAATATAAAGAAATTATTATTACAACCTGCCTTCAATCTGTATTTGTTTTTTTTACCAGTAAGAAACTCAACCGTTTCATAATGATGTGATCACAGCATAAAAATTGTAGCCTTTACAAACTATACTTGACTATAATTTTTTGGGAAAAGACTCCCAAATTAATTCTACCAAAAACACACTACAGGTCAAAAAGTCTTGTATGATTATTTAAAAAAAAAATGTTTTGAAAGAAGACTCTTATGTTCACCAAGGTTGCATTTATTTAATTAAAAATTCAGCAAAACACTAATATTTGGATTCAGGCTACTTTAATTAATAGAATGTTCAAACCAACAGCCTTTATTTGAAAGATAAATCTTTTGTAAATCTTTTTGTATCTTTGTTTTTTTTTCTGTTTCTGTATATAATGGTTTTCAACATTAATGATAATAATAATCATCATCATCATAATCATAATAAATTCATACTAAATTCCAATTTTAAATATATTTAAATAGAAAGCATTATTTTAAATAGCAATAATATTTCACAATGTTACTATTTTTACTGATTTTTTTTTAATCAAATAAATTCTGGTCCTCTAATTTAGCCACATTAAGACCTTTTTTAATAATTTTCATTGGCAGGGAGAAAAAAATGTGGTGGTTACAAAAATACCTACTGGAAATGTTTATCTCCAAAATTATGGAAGTCCATTTCCGCCACTGACTAAAAAAAAAAAAAAAAAGGGTAATTTTTTTCCTCGCAGTTGCGAGATTTAAACTAATATATTTTAAACAATTGATATCTGAGAAAAAAAAAGTACGAATTTTTGTGAAAAAAGTCAGAATTCGAGATATAAAAGATCGCAATTACCCCTATTTTTTTTTTTTATTCAGTAGCCGAAACAGGCTTCCATACTAAAATAGCAGGTTATGATATGAGAGGATTTACTAAATAAAGGTTAGTGATTGGTTGGCATCAGCTGGTGGTCCGGCACTTCAACATGGAACAAATTGCACTACACTTGCACTTTGTCTGTGTGCTGACAATGTCACAACAGCACAATCCCTCAGTGGCCTGGCTTACTGACACCACCTGAGGGAACTGCTTCTTTCTGCTTCTCGACATCCCTCAATCTCAGGGGTTAATTCTCCTTCATCGCCATCTCTCCCTCTGTCGGTCTCTCTAACTCCTCTCTCATTGTTTACAGCAGTCAAGGGACCGGGGCTTCACAGTTTCAAAGCCCAGTGTTCTGGCTTAAGGGCAGTTGGAACTGTGAGCGAGTCATTATCCTCCATTACTGCTCTGCTTTTATCTGACAGAATGCTCCTCGCTGCTGCATAATGAGCAGAGATGGAATCACAGAAAAGGGGAGAAGTATCACATCAGCCACACAGGTGCTATGGAAAACCCAAACTTCTCCATCTCTCACCAACTGTATTCTCTCTCCCTGAGAAATGTGACAGTTTCTGGTTAAAAATGTGAGAAACAGAGAGGGCAAAAAAAATTGTAACTCTAATAATGAGCTTGTCACTACATTGACATCCTGTAATCTTCAAATACAGACCTTTCAAAATTTTAATGAAGAAACTTTGATTTGTTCAAGGGTCTAAAATTAGTCTCTGCTGGAGATCACTTCAAAGTCTGGTGGTATTATCCATGCCATTCAATTTCAATAGGCCCCTCCATTTATTTCAGTAAAGTGAATTTTGAATGTATAATTTGAAAGCAATAAATAAGTATTACTTATAAACAAGTATTAATATAACTAAAAATTAACAAAAATGTGTAGCATAAAACTAGTAATTATTAACAGTAACAAAAGTGCATCTTTATTTCTGGCTAAAAATTCTAATAAAATAAAATAAAAAATAGGCCTTTAACAAACAATGAAAAACATTTACAAAACTGAAAAATAAAATAAAACAAGGCAGGAATCAAACATACAACACAAAACTTAGCACTAAACAAACATTATAGAACTGAATAAACTAAACTAAAACAAAACTTGTTAATTAGTTAATTGATTTTAGGCACAGCATTGCTTTTAGATAAAATATTTGTAATAATTACCATAGTCTGTATAAATTCAAGTAGGATTTCATAGCCCAATATGTACATTTCTGCAGGACATGTGTCTGTCTGAACTTGATTTTCATTCATCATCGTTGACACTGATAGCACACGTACGCACAAACCACACAGCATTCATCATTTCTTAATCACTGCCTGTTGTCTCTTTAAAACAATACATGCTTGTACGTCAGGCACAATCAACCTGTTAAACGCAGTCATTCTGTCATCTTTCACTCTATTGTGCCCATAGGCATCTCACAAGCAGACAGACACTCAGGAGAGAAAAATATCAGCGGAACAAAGCACAAACACTTCCATCATCACTAGACAATCGCTTTGGAGCGCTTCTATGTCTTTCATTTGATTTGCTTCCATCACTTATGTTGGCTAAAAAGTTGTGAGGACAAATGACCAATAGCTCCATGTTTGCTGACATCAGCTAAGATTATGCCCTCTTCTACTCTATAGTCCCTCTGTCCTTTGCATTCCACTGCTGTTATCTACCCTTTTCTTTCTCTCTTTCTTTCTTCTATACTGCTCTCTCCATTCATTTCTCTCTCTCTCTCTCTCTGCTCTCTAGCCTCTCTGAAATTGGTCCCTCAGGCCATTTTGATCTTTCCTGGCCAATTAGTTTGCTGTGATGTGCTTTTCATCCAAAGGTTTATTTTCAGGAGGCCATGGGTTGACTGGACTGAAAGAACAGCCCCTCCAGTGAAGCGTTCTGTTTCTCTGTGTCACTCACCCTCTGTTCTTTCTCTCACTCCACCTGCTGCCAAACACACACACACACACACACACTCTTCAATCCAAAACACAGTGACAGTGTGTCCTACAGCTGAGAAACTCTAGCCCTATTAAGACAGTAATTGTTGTACATGGAGATGTGAGGTACAGTAACTTCTGCATTGACACATTCCAGTCTGCTGTACGAATTGGAAACATTGGTTTTCTCTCCAACCACCATAGGAGAACATTTATATATATGCATATATGTGTGTGGGTGTGTGTAATAATAAAACTACAAATAATGAAAAAAATAAAAAATAAATACATAAAATGGGTAATGCATCTTATAATGCATTGTACAATATCATGAATAATTGTAACCAGAGTTAATACATTATTACACTTATCAATTCATTGTTACACTATGCATTTAAAATTCGGTTTTAATTATTTATGACCAAATATAATGTATTACAAAGCACATTATGAATAATTATAATGCATTATATCCTTTAATATCACATTATACATAAAGGCTTTAAGTAAAGTGTTACAAAAAAAACCATTCAACTGTAGATTTTGACAGAATCATAAAAAGAGTAGTTCTTTCATATGAATCATATGTGGGCTTCACAGGCAGGCAAATTGTTTATGACACCATCATCAAAACTGAATTTCACTGCAGAATATGGTTCTGTATATAGCAAGTGACTACAAATGTAGCTGCCCATTTGTATGTACCCATCTTTGCCTACATGAATTAAACTGATGCAACTCCCTCATCTCCTCATGAATCAACTGGCACCTGAATGCATACGTTTAATCATGTAGAAGCTGTGGAAATGCCCTCTTACAGATTTAACCCTGAGAAACAATTACCATCCGAACACTGAGAACTGAGAGAAACGTGAACAGGTTTTTTTTAACAGAAATTTTTCATCGCTTTAAATATGTTTTACAAATCACAGCGATGCCGAGAGGCATAAAGCAATGATTAGTGTCAATCAGTGGCCTTCCAATCTCAAGGTGGCATGAACAAAAAGCACAATTGCTCATTGTGTGTGTGGATGGAAAAAACAAACAAAAAGGCTGATGTGTTGTGATGGAAAGCCCGGCCATCAGAGGCGTTTACGCTTTGATGAGAAGTCATCTGTTCTCCTGATGGTGGTTGGGATGGGCTCTGTGCTCATATGTATGTATGTATGTATGTATGTGTGTGTGTGTGTGTGTGTGTGTGTGTGTGTGTCAAGTCAAGTCAAGTCACCTTTATTTATATAGCGCTTTTAACAATACAGATTGTGACAAAGCAACTGAACAGCATTAATTAGGAAAATAGTGTCAATAATGCAAAATGACAATAGTAAACACTCATTTTTCAGTTAAAGACAGTTCATCATTGAATTCAGTGATGTCAACATCCAGCTCAGTTCAGTTTAAATAATATCTTTGCAATTATGTCAACGATAACGCTGGAAATGAAGTGTCCCCAACTAAGCAAGCCAGAGGCGACAGCGGCAAGGAACCAAAACTCCATCAGTGACAGAATGGAGATGACTGAAATTCTTCATAGAGATCATTTTTTTGCAGGAAGGAGCACAATTGAGCAGACACAACTTTTTCTAAAATTTTAGACATAAAAGGAAGATTTGAGATGGGTCTGTAATTAGCCAGTTCACTAGGATCTAGTTGTGTAAATTGAGTAGACTGTCTTACAAAATTGAGTATAAATGTCTTACTGTCACTTTTAATCTGTACAATAAATAATGATGTGAAACATGGATATTTTACATGTGTGTGTGTGTGTGTGTGTGTGTGTGTTTGTGTGTGTGTGTGGACAGCATGCCTCTGAGTTCAGCAGTCTAAGCCACACAAATGACCCACAATACGGCAACAGACCCACAGGGGAAATAAAACAGCGAGACAATCGGATTTCAGCACTGAGGCACTTGAGCTAAGGAAATGGAGGGGGGAAAGATCATTTAGGCAGCCTTGCGTTCCTTTTCTCATGTGCTCTGTACTGAACTGATGGCCACTTGTATTAAAGAAAGTCTCTCAATGATAATTAAATGTAATGGCTGAATAACGATTCTGAGGATGGGGAATATGGCCCATATGGAGCACTGAGAAAACCTAATGTGCTTTTACACATAGCACCGTTATGCCTCATGGTAAAGATAAACCAAAGGATATATACCTTTAGTGCTCAACCTGTGGCTGGCGAGCCATGTGACACTCTTGTTGACTGTTGTGGCTCAAAGTCTAATTTTATAATTTGTGCTTTATATTCATATACAAGTCTTCTAAAAGACTATAATAATAGCGATGCCTGATATGTGAAAAATACTCATTCAGTTTTATTAACAGGATCAAATGATTCATTAAAAAAATTGTTCACAAATCAGACATGGCTGCTTTTCTCATAAACAAAATAAACGTTTCAAGAGTTCGGGGTCAGTAAATCTCTTATGCTCACCAAGGCTGCATTTATTTGGCCAAAGATACAATATCACAAATTTTGTAAAATATTTAATATTATCATTTAAAGCTGCTTTTTATTTGAATATATTTTCAAATGCAATTTATTCCTGTGATGCAAAGCAGCCAGTCTTCTTTGATCAATAGAAAGTTCTTACATTTATTTGGAATTGTAACATTATAAATGTCTTACTGTCACTTTTAATCTGTACAATAAATAATGATGTGAAACATGGATATTTTACATGTCTAAAGCATATGAAGTGAATACATTAGTCTTAATCTCCTTTTTACATAAACCAAGAAAAACCTTAATTTCCCTCCTTCCTTCAAGTGTTTGGTTCATGCATACTCGTATAGCAGCTCATCAGTTCTTAGTCCCAAGTCCAAACTGGTTTCTCAGTTCAGTCTACTCAATTTACATTTAAAGAATTCTGTAACTACAGTCTCCATATTCTTCCATAGCAACAGACATATGGACTGGAGACAGAACTGATCTGAACATGAATCTCCGAGCAGAATTTAATGCAGCCTTGAATATGGTGTGTCAGAAAAATCAGTCCTCTTTCTAAACATTTCCCCATCAAACTGACATGACTGCAATTCCAAGTGGTTCAGGCTGAAATCATGTGGTGCTTTGACTGGAAGCAGATATCCTGACTAGTACAGTTTTTTTTAAATCCCGTCTAGCATCTTATCTGGTCACCACCTGCAGTCCAGCACCTACTGCTTCCTTGAGATGCCCTCTGAATTTTTTAATTTTTATTATAACGGTTCATCACTATCCTTAGGTTCAAAAGCATAAGAAAATTTCTCATCCTGAATGTTTGTTTGTGTGTGTGTGTGTGTGTGTGTGATGTTTGAGAGTTACGGTGAGTACCTGTCAAGTTTGAAGGGTACTCTTGGCTCTTATTTCATGAGTTATTTCATGCATAGATGAGCATCTGTTTGATTAGAATTACAAAGACTATATCTGTACTTACATAACACTGAAAATATTCAAGGAGGCTATATCTTTTAAGTATAAATTTACAATAAATATCATAAATATGTCAAAAACACAGTGAGAGTGAATAATCTGAAATCACAGTAACAAAAAGCATCAAACAGAAATTCTCCCTCTCTCTCTCTCTCTCTCTCTCTCTCTATATATATATATATATATATAACAGAAAATATATATATATATAAAACAGAAAAAAAATATATATATATATATATATATATATATATATATATATATATATGCATTACCTGTCGAATTGACATGCTGCACA
>NW_015505509.1:164844-177950 GCF_001515645.1 Sinocyclocheilus grahami
ATACAGTGTATATATATATATATATATATATATAAATAAAAGTTGAAAACCTTTAAATTAACAGCACCACAAATGAAATAAATAATGAGCTATAAAATATAATTTATTTACATGAGTGTTCCGAAAGAACCACTTCACTAGAATAAGATTTTCTAAGCTTGCATAAGAGAAAGTGATCATTAAACATAGATTTGATTCGTGAAAACCACATTTCATCTTTGACCAACACACAGTGTGCGAATACAGTAATAAAGCCAGCAATGCAGTGTTTGGTCGCTATCCACAACCTATTCGCTGTGCAAAAAGTAGTTTGTTACTGGAAAACCTACACCGTTTAAAAAAAAAGAAATGTAGTTCAGGTAGTAGCGTCGTTACATTCAGCGAGTTACTCCACAACACTGACACTGATCTGTTCACATACGTGGGAGGCAGTGGAGGAGTCACAGCAAAGAATCACTCTCTCACTGAGGTGCAGGTGGAAACAAAGTCTTTTTAGTGATTCATGCGAAGACAGTTCTGAGAGTTTCAGCCTCACCTCCCCTCTAGTGGATACACGCTGTCAGTCTCCCATTGCTATGCAGGCTGGAAGCCCTCAAGAAGGCCCGAGGCAGGTGCTAAAGCGATATGTAAGTGTATTTGTGAGTGAGTGAGTGTGTGTGCGTCAGAGACAGAAAGACTGGACTTGTCTGTTCTGATTTGGCTGTCTGTCAAAACGCTCTTTTTTCCCCCTTCAGCAGATGAATATTAAATCTAGTGTTGACTCACTAAAAGTGGTTTTCCCTGCAGACTTCACACCTCCTCTGCCCCTCGCTACAGAGAAACTAAACATCCGGCCTATATTCAAATTTTTGGCAAAGAGGAAATCGGTTATGTATGGGTCATTTGGAAACATCTGTGGCCACAATCATTACTTTCCTTCCGTCTTCACACCTCTGTTACACCAACAAACGTTAGCGCAATGCTTTCACTCATCTGAATTACCATGGTAACAGAGCCCACTGCGAAAACTGACAAACAACAGCGAGCTGGTTGAAGATCTGTCTCGATATTTCATAACAACCACAGAGTGAGCCAAGTGTGTGTGAGTCAGAGATGGACCTGACGATGGAAGCATCTGTCATAACTCTTGTATCTGCATTAGGAACGGTATGTGCTTGTATTCAAAGGTGTAAAAAGTTATGCGAAATTATACTTAATGTAAGGATGTAAGGGAACTGTGTTGGAAAATTTCAACTCAATTAAAAGTCAAAGTACACAGCCAAAATTTACCTGAGTAAAAATAAATAAATAAATAAAAAGTTTAAACATTAACTTGTACTGAAGTATTTAAAAGGAAAAAGCTTGATAAAATTTGATAGAACACTGTAACACTTTTAGAAGTGCATAACTCTTCAAAAAATAATTTTATTCATAATATTTTTTCCCTCAGTAAAGCCATCCAAACGTTAATTTGAATTTACTTGAGAAGAAAACTTGTAGGATAACACTATCACAGGTACAGATAAAGATTTATTTTAAATAAAACATGATTAGTTAAGGATAAAAAAGAAGGAAACCCTTAATTTAATATGACAATAAAACAATAAGAATAAGAATAATAGTAATAACAATGAGAACTGTTTTTATTGTAGTTTTATTATAACACATACATTATTTTCCAATATTACTGTAAAATAAAACAAGTATTTTTAATACAGAAGAACAGTAAAATTAAAATACTTATATTTATGACTTAATTTCTTAATTTCTTTGCTTTTTCAACATTACACTATAAAGCTTTTATTTTGGCAGAAAACCGTTGTAAAACATTAAAGCTTCTCTTTATAAACTTACCTTAACCAATTTATAAGCTAATCTCATAACAAATTTTGGAAGAATGTTGGCAAGTGTTGTATTTTAAATGCACATTGCAAGTAACTCAATCTCTCAGTGCTTGCAGAGATACGGTTTGTGTGAAGCAGCATTTACTGTGAACTGATCCACTCCAAGACACTGAGCTGCTTGTGTGTAAACAAACACAGTGACGTGTTTCACTATCAGCCAGGTGACGAGTATCAGTTTCATATGCTCAACAACACAGATTTTTACTCTAATCTGGCACATGACAAGTAATAATTTTAGACCCTGACTGAGATGCCAAGCGTGTTCCACACACACCCTCTAGATAAAGCTTTTACTTAAAAATAAGTGAAAAGTATATGCAATGACATATAATCACTCAAGTACTAAACACTCCTGTCTATATTCCAGTCAGTCTGTACTAAGGTCAATATGCAGGTGAAGTGTTCATAGCAGCACAGGGTAACATCTACATGGGTGACATGACATGGCCTCTGTGGACAGAATGGAGTGGATGGAAGTGAAGGCTGGAGCACAACACATGGGCACAGACAGGAATTCTGATGCAATGAATCTCTGAGGGCTTTTGTTCATGCCATAAACAACATCTGCTCTTTTCTTTGCACCCACTGCATGTATAAACGAATCTCTGAGCTGACTTAGTGTGCGACTGCTTCAGAGGAAACTTTAGGTGCATAGCAAAGGTGAATGGAAACATCTCTCCCATTAAGTGCATTTGATTGTTTCTGAAAGCACTGTGGTTATTGATACCCTAAAATTGTCTCAGAATATAAAAATGTTGTGGTTGTTACCTGAAAGATGTAAGGATAAAAGCAGAGACGACATTACTGCCTTGCTTTGTCTCCATTTCCATCCCTACTCCTGTTTTCTTCCGTGTCTTGTGACGGCGAATCATTTCTTTACCCCAAAGTACAGGAAACCTTTGACTTCCTGGCACCCTGATGCTTGAAATCTCCTTTTCAGGCTCGGCTGGTCATGATAATTGGTCTCAATAGGCCAGGGGACAAGATAAACGGAGAGACGCCATTAAGACTTCACTTCCTGTTGGCATGCAGACCAATCTAGACGACACAGACACACTTACTCGTTTCTGCCCACTGCCAAGCAATTTGCCTTTTTTTTTTTTACCCACAGCTGTCTGAAAGAGCACTAGGCTTAAAGAAATTGAGGATTATTGAGTGGATACTTTAGAAAAAGCCAATTGTACTAATCCTATGGATTAGTCATGTTTTTCCTTTTTTTTTTTCTGGAAAGAGACATTTTGAAGTTTAATTTCTCAGGAAAGTGGTCATAATGTAAAGCTATTGTTGCACTAAATTTGCTGTGTTTCTTGACTGTTCTGCCATGACTTCAGATGCAAGGTATTCAAAAAGCCCATTCATTCCTTTGTGCAGCTTTCACTTTGAACTCCTCTGAGTATTTAAATGTTTTATTGAATAAAGCGCAGAGTATAAAAAAAATTTTTTTTTGTTTCTCAAGTGAAAATATGAAAGCAACCAAGCAAAGATGCTCTCAGCACTGGAAAAATAACATATTGACTAAAATCTCGTCATTAATCTAAGTCTAAACTCTCAACAGCCCCTCAAGAGAAAAGGCCTCTTCTTTATTAAACATGAGGCTGGATTTCAAATATATACAGTATATATGCATGTGTAATTTTTTTTTATGAATTTCGAATTTCAGTTGGCTCTGAAAATGTATGATAAATGTCCCACATTTGAGACAATTCGTTCAAGTTCAAATTGCAGCCTGTTTTAATGTTTAGATTTACTCTCACATATTTCACTGTTAAAGAAGTAGTTTACTAAAGAATGACAATTCTTTCATTATTTACTCAACCTACTATTTCCAAATCTCTATTCTGATATTTCTGAATGTTTTCTATACAATGGCAATACACAGTGAAATAAAGCTCCAATAGCACCATTTTTAAAAGCCCATATGATTCATGCACTACGTTTCAAGTCTTCCAAAGTCATACCATGAAATTTAAGTAATTCACTCTCAAAACACGTTGCAGCTCTGAAATCAAATATGTTGCCGCTTTGAAGTTATAATGCTGGTTCTTGTGGCCATATTACACTTTATGTTACTGACGTCCAATCGGCACCTTAATTGTCATATTTGATTTAAGAGCTCAAATCATTCATGTTCTGCGTTGCATGAATGATTTGAGAGTAAACTACGACTTAAATTTCAGCCTGTTCCTCACAAAAAAAAAGACTTGAAATAAAATGCATGATTAGATTTTTTGAAGTTTGACAGCCAGTGGTATAGCATAAATGTCTCAGGTTACTTATGTAACCATGGTTCCCTGAGTAGGGAACGAGACACTGCGTCCTCTAGGGGTCGCTATGGGGAACGCCTCGTCGTGACCCGTGTCTGAAGCATACATTGAAAAAACACAGAAGCTGCGTCCGAAATCGCATACTTCCATACTATATAGTAGGCGAAAAACAGTATGCGAGGCGAGTAGTATGTCCGAATTCATAGTATTCGAAAAACAGTAGGCTAGAAGTACCCGGATGACCTACTACTTCCGCCCGAATTCCGTAGCATGCATACGATGGACACTTTACTATCCCATGAGGCCACGGGAGAGGAGGCGTCATATTCGAAAATGGCGGAAGGCGGCGACGCGGCTCTTTTCAAGTGTAAGTACCTCAGGGAAAAACGTTGTTCACTGTGGTTAAATTGCACTTGTTTAACATGATCTAAGTGAACGGCTGACTTATTGAAGGTTTAAACATTGTAAGTCGATGAGATGATTTCGTGAATCGGCTGTAAAAAGATGTTTAATCGCCGATGAAAGTGGTAAGAATTACGTGAAACATTGCTGATGTTCGCAGTAGTGAGGGCTCTTTAAATTTAGGCGCTGTTGTGGAGACACATGTCACGTGACAACGTCAACATGGCGGATGTAGTACGTCCGAATTCCATTCATACTACTCGCATTCATACTATATAGAACGTACTTTTTTAACGGTCGAGTAGTACGTTCAAATTCAAATGTAGTACCTACTAAGCAGTATGCGATTTCGGACGCACCCCAACTCGTTGGCCGGCGACGTCACTACCGGTGCGACTATATATAAATAGGCGCCGGGAGCTACACATCATTCACTTCTTTATCTTCATTGACTGTTTTGTTTGACGCGTGCATTTCTGTGGTAAGAGTGCTCTCTATTTATCTCATTATGGCGAGCACTAGCAAAGCATTTAAGGATGTGTGCATCCCTGTTGACGGTGTTTAACATCTGACGACACACACGATCTATGCGTTGTTTTGTTTGGGCAAAGAGCACGCACGCGATGTCTCCGAGGGGGCAATCGGCGTGCACTGCTAGCGTTTTTTCCAAGGAAAAAACCTCCGCTCTCGTTTGTCTCTCTTTTCGAGGAAAGAGGGGCAGCCATCTGCTTCCCGTGATCCAGGACCCGCCACTGCTGAAGCACGGAAGGGAATGAGCTCGTGAGGATCGCAGGTGGATCTGGCCGATGAGATTGAAGGGGGGATTCCCTTTCGTGATCGTCGGCTGTGCACGAGAGTGAGCCGCTGGAGGATGATGTTATTTCATTAACATTGTCTGATTCAGGGGCCATTGCTCTGCTGGGATCAGCCCAGCAAAAGCAGGAAATAACTGAGGAGGGCAAAGAAGCTGAGGCTGAGCCTTCCCAATCCTCCTGCCCTGCGTATGATGAGCTTTTGGAAATTATGGATCGCACCACGGTGAGGCTTTACTTGCCGTGAAGCGGGTGAAGAAGTGACGTCACGAAATATCACGATGAACGTTATAGCATAAACTATATAATCACAGGGGGAAAAAACAGTGCAAATTTGTAAAGACATCAGGGTGAATGAATGACAAAATGTTCATTTTTGGGTGAACAATTTCTTTAAAGAGTATAAAAAATGGGACTGAAGCCTCTAAACTGTTGCAGTCCAAGAGCTGGGTTTGCAGAGTGAGACTCCAGTAGCACTGACAGCACTTACTGAGAGAAAGAAGAATGGTCACTTATCTGCAGAAACCTGTGCACAGGCAAAGCTAACAGGCTTAGGAGATAGAGCCCAGCCTCAGCTGTGTAATTGCCTAATCCATTTCTCCTCAGGAAACCCTGGTGTAAAAAGTTCTTCTGAAGTACCAGGTAACATAATCTTGACCCATTTCTGCCTTTATCAGCTGCTAGTTTTGGTCTGGTGGTGGGAAGCTGAATGACACTCCACCCAGTGCATCTGTTAGGAAGCTCGCTCCTCCTACAGGAGGAGGTCCAAGACATTTTGAGGTCATACAGTGACAGTGGTGTATGCTGACAAATGGCCACCACTGGTGAAGATGCTTTAGTTTAGAGTGGGGCATCACAAACGAGATAGAGGGAATGCTTCTTTTGCGGTACTACATAGAGAGGCTTATCAAGAGGTCTTAACCACAAAAGTAAAAAAGAATGGGTGTGATTCGACCAATAATCTCATCAACACTATCTACAGTATCAATTACAAGCCCCTTTGCTCAGGATATATGTATGGTGGCTCACTTTTATCAAAAGGGCTGGGCAGCATGTAATCCCATTAAAACAAAAACCTGGCACAAAATAAACAGGGTAAAATTATCTCAAAGTAGGTAATTTGTCAATTTAGTACTTGCACCTCAGAGGTGACCCTTGTCTCGTTCTCGATTCTAATCCCAAAGTGGAGATACAACCACTCTGAATTTATAGAAACTTTTTGCAAGGTGAAACTTCACGTGCATGGACTGTAAATGCCAAAGTGATTTTTAACAAGTGAATATTAACCTAAAGCCCAGCAAAGAATAATACGTAATGCTACTGTAAGAAAAATCTGGGCCAAGGCCGTGATCTAAAGTGTTCTGTCAGTAAGAGATATATTATCCCAAGTCATTTACGTTGAAGTAACTTTAATTAGCTTAAGTAGGGTATTCTGTTGCCATCCATTCAGAGAGTGACTCCAACAGAGGACCTATAAAATAGCACATGACAAGACGTCATAGTCACAATTAGTTCCTGGCCTTGTCGTTGACTGCTTCAACAATAAATGTATTTAACAAGGGGATATTTCATCAGCCAGGACTGCAAATGACCCAATAAAACACTGCCTATATTAGCATATGACTGGATAACCGACAAAAGCCCCCCAATGATCAAACCTAAACAAAAGCAATACGTTTGCATCAATAAAATTACGTTAACTCGCTCTGTCATCATTTACTCATGTCTTTTCAAACCAATATGACCATTTCTGCTGAGAAAATGCAATTATAATACAGCAACAGCTTTTCAGCAACAACAAAAATCACCAGCTGCTACAGTTAAATGCTCACTGGAGGGGAAGTTTGTGAACAATGGTTTGAATAGTTCTAATCACATAAACTTATTGTGTGAGTTCAAAACACAAAATGACCAAAAAAAAACAAACACTTTTGATACTTTTGCATAATTTTTCAGCTAGAAATTTTGAAACCAGTGGAACAGTAGAAAATCCATTCCTATTTGTTGCACACACAAAAAAGAACAACCAGAACATTCTTCAGAATTTCACCTTTAATGTTCCACAGAAGAAAGAAAATTTTGGAATGACATGAGGGCCAGTGCATGATGACAGAACTTTGGGTAAACTAAATCATTGAGGGCACAGCTCATCTCTTGCTTATCAATTCATCGCTTAATCAAAAAACCTTTCATGAACAACAATAGCAGAAATATTGTAACATTGCACGGCACCAGACTTGAGTACCCAGAACAGAACCGACAAGAGAGCTGCCAAACCACTGGTCTATATTTTTAAGTCTCAGTGTGACTGAGTGTCCTCCTTCCTCTTATTTCTTCAGATAAGGCCCCAGCTCAATGTTATCAATGCTCAATTTCACCCAATTATAAGGCTCCTCAGCACTGGAAGGCGGCCAGTGAGGGAAATATGGATGAGAGGAGAACTTTTTGGAAGGTGAAACTTCACGTGCATGGACTGTAAATGCCAAAGTGATTTTTAACAAGTGAATATTAACCTAAAGCCCAGCAAAGAATAATACGTAATGCTACTGTAAGAAAAATCTGGGCCAAGGCCGTGATCTAAAGTGTTCTGTCAGTAAGAGATATATTATCCCAAGTCATTTACGTTGAAGTAACTTTAATTAGCTTAAGTAGGGTATTCTGTTGCCATCCATTCAGAGAGTGACTCCAACAGAGGACCTATAAAATAGCACATGACAAGACGTCATAGTCACAATTAGTTCCTGGCCTTGTCGTTGACTGCTTCAACAATAAATGTATTTAACAAGGGGATATTTCATCAGCCAGGACTGCAAATGACCCAATAAAACACTGCCTATATTAGCATATGACTGGATAACCGACAAAAAGCCCCCCAATGATCAAACCTAACAAAAGCAATACGTTTGCATCAATAAAATTACGTTAACTCGCTCTGTCATCATTTACTCATGTCTTTTCAAACCAATATGACCATTTCTGCTGAGAAAATGCAATTATAATACAGCAACAGCTTTTCAGCAACAACAAAAATCACCAGCTGCTACAGTTAAATGCTCACTGGAGGGGAAGTTTGTGAACAATGGTTTGAATAGTTCTAATCACATAAACTTATTGTGTGAGTTCAAAACACAAAATGACCAAAAAAAAACAAACACTTTTGATACTTTTGCATAATTTTTCAGCTAGAAATTTTGAAACCAGTGGAACAGTAGAAAATCCATTCCTATTTGTTGCACACACAAAAAAGAACAACCAGAACATTCTTCAGAATTTCACCTTTAATGTTCCACAGAAGAAAGAAAATTTTGGAATGACATGAGGGCCAGTGCATGATGACAGAACTTTGGGTAAACTAAATCATTGAGGGCACAGCTCATCTCTTGCTTATCAATTCATCGCTTAATCAAAAAACCTTTCATGAACAACAATAGCAGAAATATTGTAACATTGCACGGCACCAGACTTGAGTACCCAGAACAGAACCGACAAGAGAGCTGCCAAACCACTGGTCTATATTTTTAAGTCTCAGTGTGACTGAGTGTCCTCCTTCCTCTTATTTCTTCAGATAAGGCCCCAGCTCAATGTTATTAATGCTCAATTTCACCCAATTATAAGGCTCCTCAGCACTGGAAGGCGGCCAGTGAGGGAAATATGGATGAGAGGAGAGAGTAAGAGACACAGCTCTGTATGTGGTCACTTAATGTGTGGAAGACGTGCATCCAATGCTCAATTTCACCCAATTATAAGGCTCCTCAGCACTGGAAGGCGGCCAGTGAGGGAAATATGGATGAGAGGAGTAAGAGACACAGCTCTGTATGTGGTCACTTAATGTGTGGAAGACGTGCATCTGAGAACCTGTGATAACTCCCCAAAACTTGCAAACAGACACGTCAACATGTGCGCAACACACATGTACACACAGCTAAACATGCTTTATATTGTTTATCTTCAAGCACTGTCCGATTTGTACAAACATAAGGAGACAAGTAACACATTAATCCCTCTCCTGGGATCCTATTGAGTCCCTTGGAGCCCCTGCTACATCATAACATCTCCCTGACAAGTACATAATAGCACATCTCAGGGCCATAGTGTCTAAGGCTTTTATAATAATGAGAAAATATGTATTTTTAGAATGGATGCGTGCTTGTATAGAAGCCCCCCCCATCCCAGTTAGTCATGATTCACAAACCTTGGCACTTCACATTGTGTATGATGCCAGAATTGCATTGATTTTTCACGTTAGGGCAGTGTTCAAATAAAGGCCTCTTTTAAATCACAGGATTACTGATGTCTTTGTACTGCCAAATATACAGTATATTCAGCTTCTTCAAGTAAGAGGGTAAAAAGGACAAGGAACCTCTAATGATCCTATTTTACATCCAAGTATATTTAGATCAATGTCATATCAAAAAGCAAGCTGAGAGCCTTTTTACAAAACAGACGCATTTTATCATTGAAACATATTGAAACAATACTCTAGAATGGAGGGGGCAAATCAATACTCTCTTTCTGAGGAATGGTCTGTGAGCAACAGAGGGAAAATTCCACGACATGGTGAGCTGAGTCTAAGCACCTGAGGCCCTATAAACTGAATTCATTTGTCTTTACCAGCACAGCCACACACACAAACACTGGATGGTCAGTTCACAGCTCACCTCCACTGAGCCTACAATCTGCCATCTGTGCAAAACCCCTGCAACCGGGAATCAGTCTCAATTCCCCACTCAGCCTCGCCATGGCCAAAGCTTTCATTTTCATGTTCTTAGCATAGTCCGTTTTGGGCTTCCTTTTAATAAGCACGTCAATTTCTGGAGTCCTTGAATTTGTCAGCTTTGTTGCTTTATAATTATCCTGATGACTTTAAATAGCATTAAAAATGTTTCCCTTCAAAAATAAAAAAAAATAACATTTATGCTGTCAACATGTGACTAGGATTCAAGGTCATTAATCAAACAAAAAAATAAAATATATTTATAAACAAATAAAAATACTATAATAAATGGCGCAAACAACACAAAAACAATTAATACATACAGAAATCAAATCAAAGTTAAATCCACTCTTGTGTTACATGTTTCTATTAAACTATCAATAAATATCAGCAATAAAATATTTACATTAAACAAAATACTCTTGTAACAAAAACTAGGGTGTCATCAATACACTGTAACTGCAGCACTCACGTGCATTACAGACACAATTAAGGCTGCATTGTACCACAGAGTACTGAAGGTATTCGAAGGCTGTACCATGGTGCTACGATATATTTCAAAGAATACCAAGCTACCGTCGTGGCTATTTTCAGCACTTCAGGTGATTAATGTTGTGTTATTCGTGTTTTCATAAAATTTCTTTACAGAGATGTTCACAAGCTGCACATTATCTTCTTCATCGCTAACAAGAGACAGGATCCATTTGCTGGTTTGGTTTCAAGAGACTGTCTATAAATATCCACTTTACCCAGCAGAAGTTTTTACCCAAGTTTTTGTTGTTGTTGTTGTTTTTTACTTCTAAAGTATATTGTTACTGTTTTACGGTATAATAAACTACTCCAAACAACTGAGCGTGTGAGTAAGCTCGGCGTCCAAATTAAACTTCAGACCGAATAATAAATCGAGCTGAAGGAAAAATACCGGAAATAGTGTATTTTGTATTTGTACACTTAAGCTCTGTTTTAACTGAGAAGCATCTGTAGCATCAGGACCTCCTGTCCTCTTGAGCGCTGACACATAGCCAGTTCCTAGACCTCAAACGCTGGTGTGTAGCATTTAAAAAAAAATTATTTTTTTATGCGGGAAGGTAACAATTTATTTGACGAGCTGTTTAAAAAAGGTATTTCAGCTTAAAGGCATATCCTCCATTGATGTCCATTCAAAAAGAACGGCATTTTGTCTTGCTATTACGTGTTTTTAATTACTATTATTATTATTATCATATAAACACACAAACACACACACATACACTTGTGTAATTATATAGAAAAATATAAGCCATTTGCAAAATATACAAAGCAATAACCCAACATTACACAGCAAAAACAGTGGAAACACATTCATTCGTAGCAATGCACCTTAGTGAGCATCATATAGGTGTGCAATAAAAATGAGAAAATTATATATATATATGTATATATATAAACGCTTCATTCCTTCTGGGTTTTTTTTTTTTTGCAACATTAATGAGTGGATTTTTATAGAAACACCTGAGAACAATCGTGACAAGACATGATAAAAGTTTCCTCTTTTCCCCCTATTCATCTTAAACCTTTAGTTAGTGGTCTCCTTGTTTTTGCAGACATGAGCAAAAAAAAAAAGAAGAAAAACACTTTGAGACTATAACAAAATATGCCAACAATTATGTCTTTATGCCTTTTTATCTCTCTCTCTCTCTCTCTTCACCCTAAAATAAACGAGCAGTATACACTGATGCTCCAGATAGTAGTTTGTGTCTGAACCTGATAAGGTGCCTTGAGAGTGTGTGTTCTCCATGTACAGGTGTATGGTCTTCCCTGTTTTTCCTTTTCCCACCCCTCCTCTTTATCTCTGTCTCTGCTCACAGCCTGCTCGGGCCAGATAAACTCAAATCTGGGTGGAACATGAAGAATGTGTGTCCCGTTCTGCAGAAAGACCTTATATACAAACTATGCACTATTTACCGTCTGTTCCACTGGTTTCAAAAAGCAACTATTTGATAAGATCACTTGCTTTGAAAACCATGTTACACACAACCTGTATTTATGATTAAAGGTATATTCTGAGTTAAGTACAAGTTAACCTCAGTCGGTAGCACTTATAATGTTGACCACCACAAAGGAATTTCACTTTTTCGTCTCTTATTTTCCACTTCTCTCAAGTGAGGCAATTCAGAAACAATAAAATACTCTTTGTTTAGTAGTCAAAAAAATAATAATAAATAAATAAAAGATATTTTACAAATTTGTTTGCATGAAAAAAAAAAACCTTGTAACAGAAACATTAAGTGCTTTTATTAAATTTTAGTCTTCACATTTCACATTTTAAATTCTCCAAAAACTTTACTAGCATTAAATATATCATCATAATTTTTGTTTTTCTTTGGCAATTACTTTTGTAGTTATCAATACTATGCCACAAATACTGTTGAATGATTAAAGATAAAAAAGTAAGTTACAAAAATTGCACTGTCCGTCCTGCTGAACAGCTTTGCATACCAAAAAAAAATAATTTTCATGATGTTCTTTCATTGCAATGTTTTAACAGCTTGGGTTCTGCTGTGCCAGTCATATATCCACAGTCCATGTTAGTGCACACGACACCATTTGTACCAGATCTTTCTAACCTTGAGCTTGACAACATAGCAATGAGCGGAAAATACACCTACGTATCGGGCATATCAAGTGTCCAACTGCCAATTAATGTCAGTTTGTGAACACTCACAAGGCAGAAAGCAAGTAGGCTAGTAATGCAGAGAAAAATGGAAGACATTTCGCACTTTTTACATCCTTCAATCGAAAAGATTTCACAAGACAAAGTCCTCAGATCCCTCTGAGACTCCAGGACCTTTTATTTATTCATCTTCATGCACTTTTGTTGAGTGCACTTCTAGTTTATGTGCATATCATTG
This sequence comes from Sinocyclocheilus grahami, assembly GCF_001515645.1. Classification (NCBI taxonomy): domain Eukaryota; kingdom Metazoa; phylum Chordata; class Actinopteri; order Cypriniformes; family Cyprinidae; genus Sinocyclocheilus; species Sinocyclocheilus grahami. The sequence continues at coordinate 177,811 of NW_015505509.1, forward strand.
TGTCATTATTCATAATAATGTCTTTACAAGAGACATATCGAGTAAACTGACAACAAAACAACGAAAGCTTGGTTTTGGGTATGTGGGTATGTGTGTGTGTGTGTGTGTGTGTGTGTGTGTGTGTGTGTGTGTGTGTGTGT
>NW_015505509.1:177995-204075 GCF_001515645.1 Sinocyclocheilus grahami
ACAGAAAACAAAAAAGAGAGATCGTGTGTTTGTGTGTGTGTGTGTGTGTGTGTGTGTGTGTGTGTGTGTGTGTGTGTGTGTGTGTGTGTGTGTGGTCGCAGGCTGCACTCACTGATGTGGGAAACATTGCTCTGTTCCAAAGCTTCGCTCCAGTGATCCCAGCCATGGTATGTCATGTGAACCCAGCGTCAAAGAGCAGAAAATCGAGGGAAAGAGAGAAGAGAGAATGAGAGAGGATTGTCCATTGATGTGTGGGGATGTCTATAATCTCTTAAATGCTGCCAGGCTTTTATTGTTTCTAAACCTCATGAGTAAATACCACTGGCCTTTTTCTATTTCCATCGTAACCTTGACTGCTGTCAGGTCAGCACATCATAATTCTCTTAGTGGACACAGCCTTGCAGCGGTACGCGGTTGAAACTTAGGGCAGAGAACGCTTCACCTGTCTCATTTATCTCAAAAACACTCCTGCACATAGTAAACGAGCCATTTTCTTCATTTCGCAACTAAATAAAAGCAAAGTTCATATAACAAGTTCAGTTTCGGCCTTTTCAGAGAGTCAAATTCAACATTGAACATTGAGCGCTGGGTAATAAAATAAAGATTTTACATTGGAACAATCAGGTACATTGGCATCATCAAGCCCAAACGCATCACAATATGTCTAAAGCAAAGGTTACAAAACGTTTTAATATAAAGGGCCAAAAATCAAACTAGCCAAAAGTTTATTATTTATTACGTCCATATATACCTTAGGATAAAATAAAGATTTTACATTGGAACAATCAGGTACATTGGCATCATCAAGCCCAAACGCATCACAATATGTCTAAAGCAAAGGTTACAAAACGTTTTAATATAAAGGGCCAAAAATCTAACTAGCCAAAAGTTTATTATTTATTACGTCCATATATACCTTAGTTTATTAACATTAATTGTATTTTCATAATTAAACAACAATTGAAAAATTATTTATTTTTGATGTATTATTATTATTTTATTATTTTTAATAAAAATCCTTTTTTTTTTTACCAATGAAATGTAAAAAAATAAATAAAAATAAGAAATTAAGAAATGCCTCTAAATAAAAGCAAAGTTCAAACATTTTAATTTTGTATTTCCTTCAGAGAGTCAAATTCAACACTGCACCAGCGCTGACCACTAAAATACAGATTTTTTTATTTATTTTGATGCACAAAAAAGGCAGCAAGAATCCAAATTACAAAATGAAGATATAGGCTACTTCACTTCTATGGCATATGGTGGGTCAAAAATGTCATCATGGGACAACTTTGGGTCTTGTTAGGGCATCTCTTATCTAAATCATTTCTGTGATTTCTATAATAAAAAAAAACTAAACAACTAATCATATAATCACAACTGATAGCAAAGTGCCTTTGAGGGCGTCAATGAGTAATGCATTTTTCAAATCCAAGGTAGTAACAGAGCTCTTCAGCGCTACTAGAGCAATTGCATATGGTTTGATAGGTAGCTGTAAAATACACCTAAAGGCTAGGTTTGCATGCTAATAATAATAAAAATAAATAAATAAATATATGTTGAGTGGGATGAGAAAAGGTCAAGGATAAAGTCATAAGAATATCACACATGTGACAATGAAGCATGCAGTTCTGTGGTTTGGAGGGGAAGATTGAGGCCTGCATCTCTGGCAAACATGATGCTCAGTTTATAATAAGCATACTTATACTGCCACCATGTGGTCACATGACATATAATCAACTGTGAATCTTGCTCTACAACCACGAGTGCAATTTGAATTTGTGAGAGGCTGATCTGAGGAACACAATGGCGAGTTAGTGTAAGTTGACAAGACACTAAAGAGGAGGAAAGTCTGTTTGGTTTGCTTCTGGCCTTTTCATGAGGTAAATTGGATGTCTGACTGACCTTATCAATGGACTCTGGCCCCAAACCTCCTAACTGCTAGCATTTACAGCTCAAAGGTTAATGGAAGGAGCTGGAGCCAGACTGAAGGTTATGGATGGAGCCCTCAGCTTCCTGCCAGCTCTGACTTCAGACAACAAGCACACCCTCATGTCTCCAGCTCAGAGGAATTGCAAACTCACCTAAATGAGATTTAATGAGACTCGTGAAAGGATATTTATCTTCGGATTTGCAATAATACAGTGGTTGCATTGATAGGCTGTACTATACAAATGGCATTTAGCATGATAAATAGGCTAGCTTTTAGAGCAGATGGTAGTCTGTCAAAAGAGTTTGTCTGAGTTTTGCAGATTACAAATGCTATTAATATATACTTGAGTTTGAATCCTTGATTTGATTTCATATTTAAATTATATTAAAAAAATCCCTTTTCATTCCATTTCTCAAAATGATTAAGTGTCTTTCGATATATAAAGAGCACCAGGTGCAGTCCCAAAATCAGATAGGTACTTCGTTTTATTTAAAGTTAAGATATACTATTTCAAGTCTTCTTATTTTAACACACACATCCAATCTCCAAAGCGCTTGTCCTATATAAGGTTGCAGGGATGCTGGAGCCTATCCCAGCTTCTCATGCCGAAGGCACGGAATCACCCCAAATGGAAGATCAGTAAATTAATATTTTAACTTGTAATTAAATTAATTATGCTTTCATAATGTCATGTATGATATTCCTGCATTGCTCTATGCTGCCAAAGAGGACACCAGTCACACCGAAAAAAATGAAACCTCGCCATCTGCTGGTCTAGTGTCACACCAGCATCTACCTTGAACCTTCAAAAGATATTATGCACATTGGCTACAAGTAATACATATAATCTCATTTTACAGTAGTGTACAGTACATATATCTTAAACAAATTTGTACATACAAATGCATATGAATGTTTTTGTATATACAACTTTGTATGTACAAGTATATGTTTATGTAACACTCAACTGTTAGACTCTCAGCATTGTCAGAAAATCATCAGTTTCTCATTACAGATGAACATAAGCTGAGCTTGTTCTCATTTGACAAATATGAAGATTTGTGTAAGGAGGACAGGTAAGTAAATTGACAAATGGATGAAGGAAAAAGATCTAGCTTAAATAAATTAAGAAAAATTAATTGACAAATGGGAACAGACAAGGACAGAGAAGCGTAAAGAAAATAAATGAGCTAAATATACTAAAAGTATGAAAAATTAAGGAATAAAATCAGATTCAAATTATATTATTATAACAATTTTAAAATGATTTGCTATTCCATTTTTTAAACATCCTGTTCTTGGTCTCAAAGCTGCATGTAGGCCTATGAATGTATGTATGAAAAGTTTTTAAAGGAAGTTTCTTATGCTCATGTGGGCTACATTTATTTGACCAAAAATAATATATTTTATTTTAATATATTTGAATAGAAAATTCAAAAGAACAACATTTGTCAGAAATTGAATCTTTTGTAAAATTATAAATGTTTTGGATCAATTTAATGTCCTTACTGATTAAAAAATATATATTATTTACACACACACACACACACACACATCATCATCTAAAAAACAAGCCTGCTGACTAGTCTGACTGAAAAGTGAAATGATGTCACTAATGTGAGATCCTATGACTAACTAGGCAACTGACTAAATAATCACACCTAGCAAATTAATGAGAAAATGATATCAGATCACCATTCATTTCAGCCTCAAAGACATGCATATAACCTATAATATTGCATCATATAACCTGATTTCCAATTTTATTATTCATTTCAATGATTTAACCTACAGCTATTTAAACATTTAAAATGATATATGTGTAATTATAGAACAGTTAAATGGTGCTTCCCCTTGGCCAAGCGAGGGGCACATTTTAAAATGAGACATGACTCAGGGTCTCAGGCAGTATGTCATCCCAGCCCCCAACCCGACAGCTGCCACACGGTGTGACAGGACCCTGCTTCCAGCCAACCCTGTGATCCCGAAATCACATGCCCTTGTGTCCACTCTATTTGTCACTTTCCATCTTTATTAATTCATCATCCAATCACGTATCGGCATCGAATGTCTGTTCTCTACGGAGCTTGAATATTAACTGGATGGGATGGAAGGGATAGACTGACTAAAGCTCTCCAGCATCCTCCCTCCCTCCCTCCCTCCCTCTCTCTCCTCATAATTCCACGCCCTAGCAGATACACAGACACCAGCAGACACAGTCTGGGTAATCTCAGCAGACACGCCGTCCTCCTCTCTTTCTACCAGCCAGTGGATACAGCCACTTTGTGCTCTACGGTAAGTCTTTTATCCATCATAACAATAACCAACATCCTTTCTCTGCATGCGGCTTGTGGGTTTTAGCATGAATAATGCGATGACTGGAGATGGCAAATCCACATTGGCTATAGTTGCGGCAGCCAGAGTGAAGAGAGATAGAGGGATATAGAAAAAATGGATGGCTATTTCTCCTGTGAGGCAGACACTGCAGTCTAGCATGTGAGGAAAAAGGCTGCCTGCATGCTAAAATGTAACAAAGAACAAAGACATCATAAAGGAAGAAAGGGCATCTGGTGAAAGTAAAGGGGGAAGATAGATGTTAAGATGCATTGAGAGTTGGCAGGTGGGCGGTTAGCATTGGAACATGATACATGCATGCTCGAACACACGTGTGCTACATGCTACCATCACACACACATGTACAGAGTGAACGGAAGCGTTTCTTCCCTTAGCATCCGACTGACTTTTCTCAAAAGCAGAGCACTCTTGAAATGTAGCATTTTGGTGGTTTAACATTTTAAATAATCGTAATATCTAGCTGTTTTAATTTTTTTTTAAATTGTATGACCTTGCTGTGAAATGGCTAAAATAATAGGTGAAGAAACAGCATGCAAGATTCCTTTATGAAATGCTACAAAAGACAAAAGCAAGGTCAGTAAGTCATATCTGTCATCTCTACTGACAGCAATCATGTCTGACAAGCCAGACCTCACAGAAATCGCCAGGTTTGACAAAACCAAGCTGAAGAAGACTGAAACAAAAGAGAAGAACCCTCTGCCCACCAAAGAGAGTGAGTGTCTATTACATTACAGCATTCAGTGTGTCCAGTCAGTTTGGGTGTGGTGTAGGTCTCTTTTTTCTCCCCCATCTGCCTTTCTCTTCTCTGCAGTGATCTGTCTACCTTCTCTCTTTATTTATTGTTTTGTTTCAGCCATTTCTTTCTCTTCCATCTTATATCCCTTTCTCTCTTTTTCTTCCACTCTCACTCTGCTCAGTCTTTTTTTCAGCTTCTTATGTCAGCAGATGGGTGTCAGCTCAAAGTCCTCCATCAGCATTGCAGTGCAGACCTAAGCCTGCTTGCAGAATTTCCCATGTGAATAAGCATCTTATTTGCAATATTGCCACGCTCCCTCATCCATCAAACACTTCTCTCTCTCTCTCTCTCTCTCTCTCTCTCTCTTAAGAAGCTTTACTGGCACAATAAAGGCATTTACTAATCTAAAGCATTTATATTTCATCTCTTTCGGTTTTCAGCTATCGAGCAGGAGAGGAAAGGCGATGCCACCCCTTGACCTAAGAGACAAGGAGAAGACAAGCACAAGACATGTTCTTCTGACATGGCAGATATTACTATTCCTATTTCTGTTTAAAGGGTGCTATTGCCCCATGTGATGCATGGTTACCAATGCGATTGGAGTCACTGGGGCCTATGAATGGGAGTGTGATGAATGGGGAAGACTTGAGACAGGGTTAAAATAGATATTTTACCAAATTCTGTTTAGTGCATTTTTTTAAAAGGGTTTCTTCATGAAATAAAGACAAATAAAATACCAAATATGACTCCTCTTCTAAAAAAGACTTTTCTTTAGGTGTAAGTACATGATTATTCAAAACACAAAGTCAAAGCCTTTTTTGCTCACCAAGGCTGAATTTATCTGATCAAAAATACAGTAAAAATATTATTACAATTTAAAATAATTATTTAATATATTTTAAAACGTCATTTATTTTTGTGATGGCAAAGCAACCATTATTCTTCAGTGTTACATGATCCTTCAGAAATCCTTCTAATGTAGTGATCTGGTGCTGAAGTAACATTTCTTCGTATTATCAGTGTTGAAACATTTGTGCCACTTAATGTTTTTGTGGAAACGTTTATACTTTTTTTTTTTTTTTTTTTACAATATACTTTACACATTTCTCACAAAAACAAAACACGCCTGGTCATATGTGTTTTATATTTAATTAATCACAAAACAAGGCGAAAAGCCTTAACATAGCATAGGCTAATGAACTGCACGTGAGCTTCAGTGAGTGACTCTTCAAAATGGATTATCTGTGCAGCAAGGTGATCATGATATCAGGCTGATATGGACGCTGTGCTTGATCTTCTAGATTTGTTTTAACGCGCTGTGGTGATAATCTAGCCATTTTTAATGGTTACTTTGTGATTATTCTTTCTTGTTAGTCACGTGAATTAAAGCGTGAAAGTAAGCGATGTGCCATTGCCCTATGTTCCATAAAACCATTCTGAGATATCTGCGACAGAACGTTTATGGCACGACGGTCCCGTTTGGGTTAGGTCCGCTTGTACAAGATCATTGTTTAATACGGGTTTGTTTTGTAACAAGTAGGTGAGGGAATTTGGGTTTCAGGCTCCTTGTAGACTTGATGATACCGATGTCCAATTAGTGGGGATTATCCTCACTTGCGCGTCCCTCCATTGTCTTCCAGCCAGCAGCATTGGTTAAACCATTATCCGACCATCAAATAAATGCTGTTTTGAAAAGGGATTTTGAGTGGCTAACGATTTGATTCGAAGATGTCAATACGTGGTTTCAACAATTAATCTTGCACGAGCAACAATTTGTAAAAATCACATCTCCGTATAGCGTATTATTTAATCGCAAAAGTCATCGAAAGGAAAATGATGAAATATAATCGTTCTCTTGATTATCCTTTTGTTTACATTGTTCAGCTGTTGTCGATCCACTAGTGACAAATAATAACTTGGTGTGAATTGGATTATGTGTTTTGAATTAGTCTTACATGATTGAATTGTCAACAGTAGGCCTGCCTAATCACTAAGTTATGAAAAAGTTGCCCTATTATTAAAAACTATGATATGTCTCTCTCTCTCTTTTTTTTTTTACTTTTTAAGCACTGGAGGAGTAGCCTACCTTTATTTGATAAACCAAAGACATGGGTAACTTAAAATGTATCTATTCTCACTCGAGTCCTATGGGTCAAACGATCGAATAAACCGTAGGCTATATCATATCATTTTTTTGCAGACTAAGCTACCTATGATATGTTGCACTCTATAATACATCCAACTACATTTCCAGACATTTCTCACACCAGAGCTGTTCCCAGGGTATCAGTTGGTCTTCTATTAACACCAGAGTGTTAGAGCCGTAGAAGTGTTACATGTTATTTGCATGGCCCTTAGCGAACGGAGCCGAATGATTTTATGGCTTTCTGTATACAATGTAGAGCAACCCCTTACGTTTCAGTGTTATTTCCCGGTAAAACACTTTCCCAAAACGTGAAAAGCCAAGACTCAAATAAAGGACATCTATAAAGTCAAGAAGCTTAAATGAACCAAAAGGAATTTAAAATGTTAAATGATGTATGACTATACAGGTTATATTGTGTAAAGCCTATTTGTGTACTTTGTGTATAATATTATTTCTAAACGAATAAACCCTTATTTTAAAAAGGCAGATAAAAGGGCTATACTGATGCAAAAATGCATGTCCAGTGGTACATGTCCAATACGGAATCAACATTCAGCATATTCATGAATACACTACACAACACCTTCCACGAGTGAATGGATATTAGACGAACAATCTGATGGCTTTGGACAGTCCAATTCATTTGAATTGTCTTTCAAATACACAAATGGTAACACATTAAAGTGGCAAAGGGATTTTGAACGGACAGCAACTAACTAACTTGAACTAGTCGGGTAAAAAAAAAAAGTTAAACATACTGAAACGAGCGCTTAATGAAAGATAGAATGAAGGGCTTAGTGAAAAGTGTTAAAGCTTTGAAGTGCGGTTAAGGCCGCACAATGCCAGTGACCTCCTCGACGTCTTTTCACAGCGAATTGTCAAAGGTTCGGAGATGCCTGTCACTCAAAGTTGGCGACAGGTATAAATGCCTTGCTCGTTCGAGCACTGAGTCACTTGTCTTCTGTCTCTTCCTGGGTATCCATCTCAGTGTTTGTGCCTTGCATCTCCACAAGAAGGGTGCATTGAAGAATCGGGGGTCGCTCACGCAGCAATGAACCCTTGCCAGCTTTTGGCATCGTTGGTGATGTCTATGTGCAGTCACATACTGTCGACAACAGCATGGTACAGACATTTTTATAGAATATTCGAAATATCTTATTATATTTCAGTTGTTTTGTCACTGGTATTTATTTACAAAACTTGTTAACGCATGCTTTTCTCTCTCTCTCTTTTTTTTCAAGGTCGGTGAATAACTTCCTGATGACAGGACCAAAGGTAATTTAAATTTTCTTAGCTATGTCAGAGATAATTTGTTTTAAATATGTTACTTTGTACATCGTACAGTGTCTAATTAATGTTCGCCTTTTACGTTCATCAGGCTTACCTTACATACACCAGCAGTGTGCAGGCTGGGGCTCAGAGTGGTATTGAAGAGTGTAAACATCAGTTCGCATGGGACAGGTGGAACTGTCCGGAAAGCGCACTGCAGTTATCTACACATAACGGTCTGCGAAGTGGTAAGCACTATTAAAATCAGATTATGCATTCTGCTTCAATTTTTCACTTTAAAAAAATGAAGGTTTTACAGCCTTGTGTGTGAGAACATTTTTTGAATTCCAAGTTTTGCTGCTTTTTACTTTTTGCACAAAAACATATATTGCAACACCAAGAACTTGCAAACACTAACTGTTCCAGCTTTAACGTTTTACTTTGGAAATGTTGAACATGTTCTAATAATATCTTTATTATTACTTTTATTAGCCACCAGAGAGACCGCTTTTGTGCATGCCATAAGTGCTGCTGGAGTTATGTACACTTTGACAAAGAACTGTAGCATGGGGGACTTCGATAACTGTGGCTGTGACGACTCCAAGATAGGAAAAATGGGTAAGACATTTTTATTATTTATTAATATGCTATTATCTGTAATTAAAATGATGTAATGTTTTCAGACCAATAACATTAGACTGTTTTCTTCTTTCAAAGGTGGTCGTGGTTGGGTTTGGGGAGGCTGCAGTGACAATGTTGACTTTGGAGAAAGAATCGCTAAAAGATTTGTGGACGCGCTGGAAAATGGTCACGACTCTCGCGCTGCAGTCAACCTGCACAACAACGAAGCTGGTCGACTTGTGAGTATAGTTGTATTCTCTTATTTATCTACTTTCTCTAGTCAAACGAAACACTTTTTATTGCGGCATGTGGGTGCGTATGGCTAATGTGAAACTTATAATATATTTCAGGCTGTCAAAGCAACTCTCAAAAGGACCTGTAAGTGTCATGGTGTATCTGGAAGCTGCAGTATTCAGACATGTTGGATGCAGCTGGCTGACTTCAGAGATATCGGTAACTATCTGAAAATCAAACACGATCAAGCACAGAAGCTGGAGATGGACAAAATTCGGATGAGGGCTGGTAACAGCGCGGACAATCGCGGCGCAATCGCGGACACGTTCAGCACCGTTGCGCGCACAGAACTCATTTATATGGAAGATGCTCCAGACTACTGCGTGAAAAACCTCAGCCTGGGACAACATGGAACAGAAGGCAGGGAATGCCTACAAAGCGGAAAGAATCTTTCTCAGTGGGAGAAAAGAAGCTGCAGGCGGCTCTGCCACGAATGTGGTCTGAAAGTTGAAGAGAGGAGGATAGAGACTGTGAGCAGCTGTAACTGTAAATTTCACTGGTGTTGCACAGTCAAATGCGAAACATGCACTCAGACTGTAACTAAGTATTTTTGCGCAAAAAGGCACAAAAACCGTCGGCCGCACAACAATTCACGAAGAAGACAGCATGCGCGTAATAGATAAACTCATCTTTGCAAATATATTAACTTGTATATTTATATTTTATATGAGATTTTAAGATATGCAGCTTTTTGTCTTACTGTTTATTATTCTGCACATTGCTATAAGGAGAAATGTCAATTCGAACCCTATTAGACACAAGGGCTTTCTCGTTCCCACTGTCAATTGAATTGGTCACATACTAAGTTCTATTTTCACATAGACCCAAGTTCATTGTTTGCACTTTTTCGTTATCGACATTAGATCACAGATTTTACTTACAATTATGTTGAAAAGTTGTTTTGAATATTTGTACCATGTTTTTTTCTCGCACAAATCACTTGACAGTGTGTAATGTTTCACAAGGGGCTTGAAGTGTTGTGTTTTTATGGAACTTATTTAAGGCATTTCACATAGACCCAAGTTCATTGTTTGCACTTTTTCGTTATCGACATTAGATCACAGATTTGGTTACTTACAATTATGTTGAAAAGTTGTTTTGAATATTTGTACCATGTTTTTTTCTCGCACAGATCACTTGACAGTGTGTAATGTTTCACAAGGGGCTTGAAGTGTTGTGTTTTTATGGAACTTATTTAAGGCAATTATTTTTTTAACTATCACATTGTGTTTATATGTATTAAATTGACTTATTTTGTCGTGGGAAGCACATTAAATATTTAAAACTAAATTACAGTCTCCGAGTGGTCAATTTCATTGCGCATGTTTGACATCTGGCTCAAATGTTTATTGGTGAATAAACGGTGCAAAATCACTCCCAATCACACTTGAATTATGCATCAGCTCCAACGACTTTGGGACCCTGCCCGCGGAGAGAGAATAAACTGTAGTGTATTGATATCCTTTGAAGTGAATTGGAGGCGTTTCCTTGGCCTGGCTGGTGACTGTAGACCAATAGTATTCTGACCCTGTTGGGAGGAGTATAAAATACATGAAGGCACATCACTTTCTCGAAACATTCTCTGCTTTATCGCTGTGGATCTAAGATAATGGCTTATTTCTTCCTTTGGTTTTTTTTATTCTTTATTTGCGACATGGCTCTCCCTGGGCACACATGGTGAGGCTGCATTAGCGAATTATTACCAGCTGTTATAATGTAAACATAATTGCTCGTGTTAACATAACGCGTATTTTATTTTGCCTTTTGCTTCCATAGGAAAATGAACAATTTGCTGATGACTGGACCAAAGGTAATCTATTTTCTTAGCTTTGAAAAAAAAGATATTGAGGATTTTGATTTGATACAAAAAAAACACACACCACAAAACCAGATGATTTTCACATCAAAATCCTCAATATCTTTCTCTTATCTTCTTCCTATAGGCTTATCTTACCTATGCAAGTAGTGTGCAGGTGGGTGCGCAAAGCGGAATACGTGAGTGCAAACATCAGTTTGCTTGGGACAGGTGGAACTGCCCAGACAGCGCGCTGCAACTTTCTACTCACAAAGGCTTCAGAAGTGGTAAGATATGCTCATAAATGTGAGCTGTTTATCTCTAAAAATGTAAAACAAAAATTAAAACTACATATTAATTCTCTCAACTTCTCTAGCAACGAGGGAGACGTCATTTCTCCACGCAATAAGCGCAGCTGGCGTTATGTACACTTTAACCAGAAACTGCAGTCTTGGAGATCTGGACGACTGCGGATGTGACAGTTCGAGAAACGGCAAACTCGGTAAGAACATTACTATATATTCATATGCTAATAAACTAATTTTAAACAGAAAATACTACAACCTTTTTTATGTATCAACAATGCAATAAAAGTTAAGTATTTGCTGTTTAACACAGTCACGACACGTTTATCTAATGGGTTAAACTGTTCATTTCAGGGGGTCGTGGTTGGCTTTGGGGAGGATGTAGCGACAATGTGGATTTTGGCGAGAGAATTTCTAAACAATATGTGGATGCGCTTGAGACTGGACAAGACTCTCGAGCTGCAGTTAATCTTCATAATAATGAAGCTGGACGTTTGGTAAATTGAGTTGAGGAATATTTTTCATATCAAAGTTTTAATACTTTTTTTGACGAAGAAAAACATCTGACATAAACAGCATTAAATGAATCTAAAATCCAGTATTAAAAATTAAACGAAAATAGCCTATCATACAGCTCCGCTAGGGGACGCCATTTTTATTTATTGTTACGTTTATTTAATTTTATTTATATATATATATATGCTATTTATATTGCGCAAGTGATATGGCAAACTATATTACGCAACTAAGCAATTATGTTACCTCTTCACAAAAAAGGCGATTTCTCTACTATACTGTGCTGTTCTGAACTGTATTTGTTTCGCCAACTAATTTTTGTGGTTAATGAGACGTTGTTTGGAAATATTTTTGACATGTTTATATGTACCTAAAAAGAATAGGCTTACATACGATCTGTAAATTAACAATAGCCTACTTCGTGTTCTAGGCTGTAAAGGCTACCATGAAGAGGATCTGTAGGTGCCATGGCATGTCAGAAAGTTGCACAATGCAAACGTGCTGGATGCAGCTTTCTGATTTCGGTGAGATTGGCAATTACCTTAAAGTGAAGCACGACCAGGCCCAGAAGCTCGAAATGGACAAGAGACAAATGCGCGCGGCCAACAGCGCAGACAACCGCGTGGCCATGGCAGACACTCTCGGCTCCATCGCCCGGTCTGAGCTCATATATCTGGAGGATTCGCCGGATTATTGCGCCAAGAACCTGAGCCTCGGGCTTCCAGGCACGGAGGGTCGGGATTGCGTGCAACATGGGGAAAGTCTCACGCAGTGGGAAAGGAGAAGCTGCCGCAGGCTGTGCCATGAGTGCGGTCTGCGGGTGGAGGAGAGGCGCACAGAGATAGTGAGTAGCTGCAATTGCAAGTTCCACTGGTGCTGCACAGTAAAGTGCGAGAACTGCTCTCAGGTCACTGTCAAACACGTTTGCGCACGGAGACACGGAGGCCACGGACACCAAAGACGCAGATCTCGAGGACCAAAATAACCCCCCCAACAAACGCTTTTCTCACGAGAACACCTCCACCTGCACTTTTTATTAATAATTGCTATTTCTGTATATAATTATATATTAAAGAATTTTAATAAAACTGAGAAATTGAAACTGCTTGTGGTCTCGTTTATTCTTTATGTTTATCAACAAGTCCAAATCATTCAACCACCTAATTATGAACAGTGGCTATTTCTGTATGTTTAACATATAAACAGGAATGTATAAATATGAAAATGCAGTTTAAATCTATTGCAAAATAGGCAACACAAATTATGAAGAAAGAAACATGAACATAGATTAGATATGAATGAAAATGCTTTTTTTCCATTGTTGCTTCTGGTGGTGTTTAAAATATTTCTGGTCATTCAGGGTTTCTGTGAAAAAGACCAACAATTTTAAAGACCAAGATTAAGAACACGCAGGCTACTTGAGTGTAAAATGTTTTATTTTATATTATCTACTTAACATTAACTCACAATAGTTAAAGTCGACTTCTCTTTTTGCTCCCGTCTTCCCTCAGAAAATTAAAAAAATTCAGCAACCATAAATTGTACTCCCGTTGCCTGCGTTCCTAGATCAAAACGACGGTGAAAGATGGCAGAGACTTTGCATGGTTTTAAAACAAGGTTACAATACAAACAAATACTATTATTTTCTTTGCACTGTCTGTGATTAAGCAAAGCAAACTTCCTAATTGTAATTATTGCACAGAATGTCGGGGACGAAATAAGTAGCCTAATTAAATAAGTGATTATCAATTATGATGGTTGCTACGTTCCTATCAATCACATGCTGCACGGAGTCATTTGAGCGTTGTATCCCAGACACGCGCCGTCAGAGAGAGAAAAAAACCCTTGAAAAGTAATGATAGAGGTCTCACAGTATAGAGCGTTTATTTAATGAATACTCTTTAAGGGATTAACTTTGTCACACTTGGTCCTAGGCGCCTCCCTTGCCTAGACTCTAGCGCACTTTGATATGCGGCCAGTACGGACAGTATGCTACCCAGGTGACAAAAATGCAGACAAAGCCCGTAGGAAACGCCACCGCTGGAAGGTGTTTGGCATGTTAATCCGCGTTACCGCTGTGTTGGTGTACATAATCACACTTGCGGAAGTCACCGCGATGCATGTACATAAATCAAAGGGAAGGAGCTAAATTCCATTATTAGTCACGTTACGAGGTTGAGGACACATTTAAATTGTAAAACCAGGCCTAGGCTACTTCGTGTGTCAACATGAGTGATTATGTTTTATCAAATTGGATGTTATGACCTAATCATGACATTTGTATTTATATAATTTATCAGCAGATTTCTCACTTGGTTTGCCTATTACTTGACACATAGTCAATTTACTCAGTGGGACATGCCATAAATCTGCCAAATTGTCTGGCCTGATGAATGATGGGATATTGGCTCCAGTGGGGGGTCTTGACTTAGAGGACAGGGGGTGGGACTCTCAAAATACTGTAGTATGTTACGGTGAGTTAATTTACTTCCCTTGGCTACTTCAAAAAATAAGACAAAATATGATTTTACTTTTGATATTTAAAAAGAAGGCTACTTGACTAAATAATAGCTCTCCTTGCTTTCAATAAAAAATAGCATTAAAATTATATATATATGTGTGTGTGTGTGTGTGTGTGTGTGACCCTGGACCACAAAACCAGTCATAAGGGTACATTTTTTAGAATTTAGGCCTAGGCTACTTCGTGTGTCAACATGAGTGATTATGTTTTATCAAATTGGATGTTATGGCCTAATCATGACATTTGTATTTATATAATTTATCAGCAGATTTCTCACTTGGTTTGCCTATTACTTGACACATAGTCAATTTACTCAGTGGGACATGCCATAAATCTGCCAAATTGTCTGGCCTGATGAATGATGGGATATTGGCTCCAGTGGGGGGTCTTGACTTAGAGGACAGGGGGTGGGACTCTCAAAATACTGTAGTATGTTACGGTGAGTTAATTTACTTCCCTTGGCTACTTCAAAAAATAAGACAAAATATGATTTTACTTTTGATATTTAAAAAGAAGGCTACTTGACTAAATAATAGCTCTCCTTGCTTTCAATAAAAAATAGCATTAAAATTATATATATATGTGTGTGTGTGTGTGTGTGTGTGTGACCCTGGACCACAAAACCAGTCATAAGGGTACATTTTTTAGAATTGAGATTTATACATCATCTGAAAGCTGCATAAATAAACTTTCCATTGATGTTGTTAGGATAGGACAATATTTGTCCGAGATACAACTATTTGAAAATCTGGAATCTGATGGTGCAAAAAAAATCAAAATACTGAGAAAGTCGCCATTTTATTCAAAGTACTCCAATCAACAGAAACAAACTATTCACTCACCACAGAATGCCTATTTGCCTTTCAGGATGCTATGTTTTTTTTCCCAGGCCACCCTACTGAGCTGTGATGAATAAGGAACAAAGTGGCCATCCCCTCAAATACAGTACCATGTTGTTGTCATCTCAGCCATGACCCCCGTTTCCATCCCCTCCTTGTCTCTTATTTTACCGACCTTTCATATGGATAGAATCAGGTTGTAATCTAGTGCAGCCCTTTGGTTTAGCCACTTCAAAACCCCAGCACCAACAGTGATCCCAGTCTGTTCCACTCCACAAAAGACCTATTTCCTTTTGGCTTAAGGATTCCACTTGCGCATGACAAAGACAAGGAATGCGCTGTTTCTTCATCAGAAGAAATGCCACACTCTCTTTCAAGCTAAGTACTGACTCCCTGACTTGTTTGTCATTCATTAGAGGTTTCTGGCACTAGGTTTTCTTTTACAAGACAGGTTAAGTCCGTGTGCCTCCTACACTGAAAAAAAAATTGGTGTAGAATTAGTCACTCAGAAATTGCTAGTAAATTTCACAAATTATTACAGAGAATCATTAAGTAACACTGAATCAAATGTGAAATTTTGAAGTAGAAAAATTTACTCCAATGACCTTTTATTGTTTTATTTACAACTTTGTCAAAAAACTTTGCCTTTTTTTTTTTTTTTAGATCTTTTGGGTCTCAGGTTTCTTAAATATCCTAAAATATGTATAACCTCAAGTTTGGAAAAATTGTAAAGCACATTCTCAAAAAAAAAAACCATCATGGCAATCAAGAATTCATTGAGCTCCACTGATTAAACGGTTGACCATAAATGGTGGCACAATTAAGTGTGGTCATCTTTAATTTATCTTTAACACCTAAAACATTCACAATGAAAGTTCCTTCTGCATTTTATTGGATACAAGCTGCCAGCCCTATGTAAAGCACCCTGGGGAAGCAGCTACTTCACTTTGTCAGTCCTGCTGGCCTGTGGTTGAATGATGAGTGCCTTCAACTCTCACCTTGGTGTTAGACTGCATGCTGTATTGTTCCCAAAAGGGATGTTTCCTTTTTTGCTTGGAAAATGCAATGCATAACAGGTGAATAGGCACCGGGGATGTGCTGATCTACAATGATGGTAAGCATTGCACTATCTGCATCTTATGTCATCTGATTGTTTATTTGCGGTCATGGCCTAGTTATTTGCTCGTGCCAAGAACATGTGAGACCATTTGCTTTTGATGTGTCCGATCTATAGCTAGTGTACTTTTGTAACCCTTGCAATGCTTTTAACATGCAATTTGCTCATAACTTAACATGCACACTAGATTTGTTACGGTATGTTTCTGATACATTTATAGGACCTCAAAAGAGCAGTTATGTACAAATATATAATGTCCAAGTCATGCTCTGAAAGTCTTGACTTTCACATCTTTGGTGATGAGGCACTTCCTCTATACAAAGTTACAGGAAACAGAGAGAGCTAAGAGCCTGCTATTCTGCGTCAACAGTATCATCACACTCAGTCTTAGACCAACTAGCCACAAGCAAGAAAAGTGCCTTGCAACTTTCAGCAAAGCTGTATACTTTTTTATATAGCTATCATCATAGATTCTAAAACAAAAACTCAACAGCAAGAAGTATCTGCAATTGTAGAAGTCCATTTCCACTGTATTGGGGAAACAACCAATCCAATCACAATGAGTTTTGAAAGTGTACCGTCCAAGTCAGAAGTGATGGGCTGGAACTCTGGAAACTTGGCTGATTATCTCAAAAAAGTGAGTGTGAAATTCATCCTATTTTGACAAAAAACAAGAAACATGATGTAACCCTCATGTTGTGTTCATTTCGAAGTAAGCACACTTCTAGACTCTAAAACACAGTTGACTAAAGTTATTGAAGTTTTTATAATAATGATGCCTTCAGTGGTAAAATGTCAAATGTGACTTTGAATGCTCTTTGAGAGGGTAATCTTTAGAGATCTTTTTTTTTACGGTTACACTCTTGTTCTTCAGTTGCAGCGCTTGAAGTGTGGCTGATAGATTTCCACGCAATGTGGTTTTCTGAACTGTCTATTTGAGAATTGTGTAAAGTTTCTAATGAACCCAGTTAATTTATTGCCTTGTTTTGCAATCATTCAGTCAAATGCATGTCATGTCAAAACTGTCCAAAACAGATGTAATTCATAAAAAAGAGATCCTGAACTTTTTTCTTATCTTAGATTAAAACATGCTGCTGTGTCTGTCGCTTTAACACAATATAGAGCAGTGGTTCAGTGCTTCTCAACCCGCGGCCCGTCACATATTCAAATGCGCCCCCACCATGCTGAACACAATAAAAAAAAAATACTTTCAGTTTTACAATTCATTTTAGTTTTTACATTAATTAAAAAATGTACTAAACAAATATAAACTATAATGTGTTTTTTATGTAAAATAATTTTGTTGTTCATATATTATTTTCAGACATGAGCAGACCTGTAGGCTACTCACGTTACGCATTTAATGAACACTTACAAGCGCGCACTTTGGCACAGTTCAATTCAAATAGTCATCAGCAGCCATTAGTTCGGTAAAATTGAGCATCAGAATGCACACATTTGTTATTAATGGAGAAAAACGAAATGTGGAAAATGCCAGCGAAGGAACGCATACAAACAAGAGTAGTCGCAGCAGTGAAGGAGAGTGCTGGACTTTCAGTTTGCCCCGCCACTCACTTGAAGATGTTCAGGCTAGAGCCATGCACTGGCCTCAAATATAGGCCCTAGCCCGGCCGTGTCCGACAGCTCATCAGAATTACCGGCCCGAGTCCGGCCCGAGTTCGACCCGAGTTCGACCCGAGCCCGTCTTTTTTCCCCCCTTCTCCCAAAACAGCTTATACTACTGTTTCAGCTATATTAAAATAGTTCAGTTTTGTATGTAATGGCAAAGTGATTATATTTCGTTTCGTTTTTTTATTAAGTTTGAAAAGTAGAAAAACGTTTGGAGCATTTTGGAGCATTTTTTGGTCGTTAAATATAAGTTTTTTTTTTTTTAAATAAGACCAAGCGGCCAGCGGCAGACAGTGAGCTGATCATAGCCCATGTTTGATCAATTTAGCCTTCTCAAATCATCCCGACTTGCCTAAAACAAAATCTATAGATATAAAACAGTTCAAGCATATAACAATGTTTTAACGTTAAACCTAGATAAATGTGCGCTACATCCAATGGTTTGTGCGGCGAGTGCAAGCTGAAGCGCGCTTTGCAGGACATGGAGGCGCCAGCGCAATCACTTGCACTTTTTTCAGTGGATACGCCGTCATTTTTGCTCATATAGGTAAGAGTAATACATCATTCGTAACTGTACATGGTATACTTTTATTTGTGTGCACTCACAATATCAACAAAACGTTGTGCTTTTATAAAATAAAGAAAACAAACACGATGCGCTTTCTGCCGTCTCGTCTTGAACAGGAGCGCTTCACAAAAATGAACCGAAACTCAGCGAATTACATGCTTCACAGACATGATAAATATATCTATAGAAAGCTTTCAATTACTACTTAACGAAATAAAACTAATCAAAAACAACTCTTTCATTATAATTATAATCCGTAAAGATGCACTTCTCTCTAAAGGCGCGTCTAATGAAGAGATGGCCAGTCAGGATCGACAACTTCATCCTTGCAACACAGACTCAGAAAACACTAGTTTATTAGTAAATCATTCAAATATCTCCTTACTATTTCCCCCTGACACATTTATGGTAATTACTTTTGCCGGTGCTTTGCGGCAAGCTTTAGCCTCTTGCGTGCATTTGAAGCAGATCTCTTCAGCTGCGCTGACGGCACGCATGCTGCTGCAGCTGGACACTAAACACCGTCGAGCCGCTCTTGACAGTCACGGTAGCACGGTCTCGTGTTGTTTCCACCAGCGCTGCAAAAAAATAAAACAAATCATCACTAATTGATGGATGTCTAAAGTATAAAAATAAGGAGAAATCTAAAACAAGCGCGATGCCCGGCCCGCGTCTTAACTATATGACGTGAAAATTGTCCCGAAGCCCGGTCGGAGGGGTGTAAAAAAGTCGGGGCTGAAATGCAGGGCTCTAGTTCAGGCAAAAGGAAACACCCATACTATGCAGCAATCATCCTTAATTGCAGAAATGTGGCAAAACATCTCTGGAGAGAACCTCAGATTATTAAATTCGAAAGTGCTTTCCATATTTGGATCAACATAGGCTACATTTGTGAACGCACATTTTCTGCAATGTCGCGCGTCAAGTCACGCTTCCGTGCGCGTCTTACAGACTGCAACTTCATTGTGCTGTTACTCCTTTCGAGCCGAATTTCACTAAATTGGTCAGCTCCCGACAGCATCAGGTGTTTTATTAATGGTGAGCATAATTATTTTTTCATTTATTTCAATGAATGTAATCGATTAGATATCATAATATTTAGGCTATAATAGGCTATTATAATGCTGGTTGGTTTGTATTGGTGACGTAATATGTAAATGATATGCGTGCGGCCCAGTGGAAAAAAAGCTTGAGAACCACTGATATAGAGTGTTCGTCAAATGTCTATGACTGAGTTTATTAAATGCAAAGTGTGACTGCAGATCAGTTTTCAGCCATCACACTTTTTTTCTGTTTTCAGATGAAACTATTGGGGTGTGACAGAGTGGTGAAGAAAAACAATATGAGTGGTGCAACATTCTTGGTAAATTAGTTTTGTCTCTATGATAAAAACACTAAAACTCAGACCAATCTTACTTCCAATTTAAACTGTACTGCATGCACTAAATTGTACTGTATATAACCATCAATAAACGGTATACAGTATTGTGCAAAGGTTGTAAGTACGTTAGATTCTTCACCAAAAAAAAGAGAGAGACTTATATTGTTTGCTTTAGTGAGCCAGTAGGAAATATGTGTTTACATTTGAATTAATATTAATAATCTGATATTTTTGTATCACGCAATGATGGACTCAAAGATGGTGAGACCAGATCTCTGTGTAGGCCAAACCGGCTGCTGTTGGGCTCCTTACAATATCTCATACAAATATCTCACTGGATTATTACTACTAATGGCAAAAAGAATGTTAGGTAATGTAAACGGATGTTCTACTTGCACTCTAAAGAAAAAGACACAACCTTCTTGAAACATTTTTGGTGAAAAATCGAACAGACTTTCACATAAAAGTACGCTCAGACAAGCCAAATCACAATATAGAACAAATAATTCCCGTTTCTATCTTATTCTAGAACATGACTGATAAGGACCTTAAGAAGTTCCCTGCAGCACACATACCGTGAGTTTTAAGATCAGCATCAAGAACAAAAAATCTCCCAGATATGGTTAAAAAAAAGTATAAACTAAAGATATTGGCTGGGATAAAGGGCTTGTGCCTTCTGGCTCTGCTATGTCTGCATTAGCAGATGTCTATCTGAAGCAACTTGCACTGGCTGGAAATTGCATTAGATCATTATATTAGTTGGGATTCAAACCCATGGTCTTGGCATTGCTAGCACCATGCTCTACTGTTTGGGCTACAGAAACACTAATATAGCAACTGTCCAATACAAGACAAAAAAAGAACCTGTATGCAGACAGAATTCTGAGTCTCCTAAAAATCAATAGAACAAATAATTCCCGTTTCTATCTTATTCTAGAACATGACTGATAAGGACCTTAAGAAGTTCCCTGCAGCACACATACCGTGAGTTTTAAGATCAGCATCAAGAACAAAAATCTCCCAGATATGGTTAAAAAAAAGTATAAACTAAAGATATTGGCTGGGATAAAGGGCTTGTGCCTTCTGGCTCTGCTATGTCTGCATTAGCAGATGTCTATCTGAAGCAACTTGCACTGGCTGGAAATTGCATTAGATCATTATATTAGTTGGGATTCAAACCCATGGTCTTGGCATTGCTAGCACCATGCTCTACTGTTTGGGCTACAGAAACACTAATATAGCAACTGTCCAATACAAGACAAAAAAAGAACCTGTATGCAGACAGAATTCTGAGTCTCCTAAAAATCACCAGTAAGACTGTTTGCACAATGTATCTGTATATTAAACTTGCCTTCAAATACTGGTTTATAATACATATTCAAAATAGTCTGTTGAGCCTGTGATATTCTTTCTCTTGTTACATTGCTCTATATTTATTTACTTCTGTTTTTCTATTTGGAAGATTTATCACAAAGATCTGCAGAGATATTAATCAGAATAACAAACAAAAGAGTCTGTTTCATAGGTAAGCAAGATCACGCTTCAAAACACTTCATAAACAAAGCTGAACTGTCTCTACATGCATGAGAGTTTGTCATTTTTAATCCTTTGCCTTGACTAGATCAGACCATCGGATGCCTCCAAACCAAGGTAACTCTTGTGCAGTTACATAAACAACTGCGGTCACACTACTTAACCCATTATGCGCACTACCTAAAATGTCTCTACATTATTTTTATTTTTTTTAAATGCAGATCCTAATCCAGGAGGCTGGGATTCTGATGAATTTGTAAGTCCCCATGTTATACTTTTTTTAAAAATTCCTCTCAACACTTTTTTGGAACTTAGTATTAAATGCAAAATGTGTATCTATATTTCCAGGACCAAGAAGGAAGTGACAACGACTATGAGGAGCCAGATAATAGTAATGAGTGTGAAGACAATTACATATGCGCAGCATCATGTGATATTGAGAATGATGAGAATGCTGATGATGACTATGAACCACCTCCATCTGAAACACCTTCTGAATTACCGTCTCACTTTCGTGTTGCTAAGCCTCTTGGTGATGGTGATTATTTGGGTAATTAACAATACTAACACAAATCACTAATATGTACATAAATGAAAGAATCCATGTATCTCAATTAGTAAGATTCACTCACCCATTCTGTCACGTGGCGGTGTGTAGACAGCGGCCCACGTGGTTCTGCAAGACCACATCAGAACTACAAGTCAGCATCTCTTTCCAGAGGACTTTTGAATGTAAGTAAAGATTTTTTTAGTATAAATATATCTTAATGACTCTTTTTACTGTAAATGCTGTAACTATAGGGTTGTGCATAAGATGACTGACTTTACTTTCAGACATCTAAGCCTCCATCACGACCGGATCCCTCTCCACACAGGCCTTTCATTCTCCCCACTCAATGTAAGTGAGTTCAATTTCAAATCCCTCTAATATGAAAGCATGATCTCTGAGCGTTCTGCAAATCATATCCACAGGCAAACCTGGTGTGCCAATGGTAGATCGGAGTAAGAAACCTGGCTCATCTACTCCGTCAAAAAAAGGTATTGGCAAATAATCAGGTACCATTCTTTTTGTATTTGTATTACCTTTTGTATTGTCTGGTCATATTACTCAACATTTGTTTTAACTTAAACAATTTCATTTTTATCCTTACAGCAATAAACCAAAACACCTTACAAATGGCTTCAAAATCAGCAACTTTACCCACAAAAAGGTACGTATCTTTATCAACAACTTGCATTCATTCTTTTAAAGTCAAAGAGCAGTATAGTATCTACATAATTTTCAATCTCCAACACAGATTTAATATCCAACAGAGGGATGAGCTTCCTCCTCCACCTGTAGAAGTGATGGGGCACGTGAGTACAATCACATTACCAATAATAAACATGACAACAAGCGTCTCACAATCCCACAAACGTCCAGGAATTTAAAACACGCAATTAGACTAGACAACCACAAGATGACACTGTTGTTACACGTGGTCTTGTGGTTTGTTTAACAATGAAGCTAAACAAAAGAAATTTAAGCCTAGTATTGCTTATATGCCTTACATGCATTATTCTCAATCAAAATATGTTTTCTGCTGTAATAATAAAAGCGAACACATGCTAGTCCACAGTGTAAAGGCTGAATGATTTTTATGCACTCAGGACATGGATCCACAGTGGTATGTCGGGCCAATGTCACGAGCAGAGGCCGAAGTCTCACTCAGACAAATGAATAGAGTGAGTTCCACCACTAGAATGTTTTAAAATGATCTAAAATGCATCCCTGCCTTCAAACAATTCTTAGAAAATGTGAATAAAAAACTTTTGAGAATTAATTTGTAATTTAAAGACACAACAAAAAATTCAGGCCTTTGAATCTAAAGAGAAAGACAGAACAGAGGGAGCAAAAAATAGAGAACGTAAAGTATGAAGACACACACATATACATTGCGTCTTTTTTTAGGATGGCACTTTCTTGGTGAGAGACAGTTCAAAGGGCTGCACAGAGCAGCCATACACACTCATGGTGCTGCACCAGCAAAAAGTGTACAACATCCAGATCCGTTTCCTTGGAAACAGCGATGGATATTCCCTGGGCAAGGGCCTAAATGGTGTTGAGGTAATGGCATCTGTTGATTCTGATAGAAACGTCAGTCATGAATGAGGTCCTGATTAACCCTTTAAAGCCTGGCGTATAAAATAATAGTCAGAAAAATCACATTTTTAAAAAAAATTGAACAGTTTATCAGAAAAAAAAAAGTTTGCATATGTGTTTATTTTGTTGAGTATCACATTTGATACGTCAGGATTTTATGGCTCATATAGTATGATATAAGTGATATAGGAGAATATGAAGCTTATACTCAAGATGGGAAAAATGCCTTAATTTTAATCAGAGGCCCAAACAGAGCGAAAATATGCAATTTGGTGCAGTTGCTGATATTTAAATGATCAAAAAGTAAGCTAAAATTCTGACAGCTTGTA
This sequence comes from Sinocyclocheilus grahami, assembly GCF_001515645.1. Taxonomy (NCBI): domain Eukaryota; kingdom Metazoa; phylum Chordata; class Actinopteri; order Cypriniformes; family Cyprinidae; genus Sinocyclocheilus; species Sinocyclocheilus grahami. The sequence goes on from NW_015505509.1 coordinate 202,026, forward strand.
ATGTAATTAAATGAGATATTTGTTACATGCCTAATATTAAAAGCATTTTTACGTAAGTATTATGCTGTTACTCTATGTCTCCGTAATGATTTATCGATATACAAAGATATGCAATACAAAGATGATTGAGAGACATACAAATAAATGTTCCTCATCATATTTGATACACGTAAAAAAAATTTTTTTTAAAGTACAGATAATCAAATCAAGATTAAGTTGCTTCAGTATAGTAAGTGTTCATCTTGAAATATTACTAACAGTATAAAAGTTGCTCTAACATATATTTTATGAAAATCAGTAAAGATTTCACAGCAAAAATACGTTTACCACAACCGGAAGGAGATGTTTTTTAGAATTATACTTATATACCTATTTAGAAGGCCTTTTGCTTGTTGGGAAAAAAAACCCCCATAAATTATCAGTTAGATGACAGAAGGCATGTAGCAGATTGTGTACAACAGTTTTGATCATGTTGATAAATTGGAGGCCTTAGAAAGTTGTGTATCAAATACAGGTTTTATAGGGTTAACTAGGGTTAATTAGAGTGAAGACTATGTTTTAGATTATCAGCAGTGGTGATTTTTATTGGTTCTGTGAGATTCCCTCAATTAATCGACTGCATGTGTGTCCCAGAATTTCTCCAGTGTCATGGACATGGTCACGCACCATATGAAGACCCCACTGATTCTGATAGATGGAATGGAGCGTGGAGCCGGACTTCATCGGCAGTGCTGCCTCATGCACCCGGCTGGTTTCTGACCCACAATGCAGAAGAGCAATCTATATACAGTATTTCACAGAAGTGAGTACACCCCTCACATTTTTGTAAATATTTTATTATAACTTTTCATGTGACAACACTGAAGAAATGACACTTTGCTACAATGTAAATTAGTGAGTGTACAGCTTGTATAACAGTGTAAATTTGCTGTCCCTTCAAAATAACTCAACACACAGCCATTAATGTCTAAACCGCTGGCCACAAAAGTGAGTACACTCCAAAGTGAAAATGTCCAAATTGGGCCCAAAGTGTCAATATTTTGTGCAGCCACCATTATTTTCCAGCACTGCCTTAACCCTGTTGGGCATGGAGTTCACCAGAGCTTCACAGGTTGCCACTGGAATCCTCTTCCACTCCTCCGGCTGGGTATCGAGATACTTTTTAGGCACCGACCGAATTGCCTCGATACCATCGAGTATTGAAAAAAACGGCTTGTCATTCGGTACCAAATTTCGATACCTAAGGGGTTAATCTCATCAAAGTCAGTGAGGAGCAGATCGATCAGTGTTTGACATCCGCGAGAGCGATGTGAAAACGTACGGAGCAGTCTGCTCGTGGTATCTTACTATAGCCTAATACACCGATAGGTCTGCACAGTCGGTCCGCGTCACGAGCCACACTCACAGAGATGTTGCGCACACGTGAGGCTGTAGTGTGAATGCGTCCCAGCCCCCTTAGATGTAAGGCTACATTTACACTGGTGCATTTATGTTTTAAAATGAAAACGATCCTCGTCATACTGACGTTTCCACTGCGTTTCAAGCCGGCTTTCCACTATCTCCGACAAATGACAGACCGAAAGTCATTCATTTCTAATGGAGAGTAGCGCGGGAGCTGTGTAAAGTTTCAATCATATGAAGATGTCCGTTCATACTACAAGACCGAAAGCACGTGTTATGTGACCATTCATGCACACTGTAGCATCATGCTACATAAGACCAGGGTTTAAATTGGGCCGGGCCGTCTGGGGCTGAGCCCCGGCACTTAACGTTATAGACTCCAGGGCTTGACATTAACTCTTCATTAACACCAGACAAGTAACATGATTAAAACATCAGTAACCAAAAATAACTATGTAAACACCAAAACACAATATTATTCTGATTTTATTACATTTAGAGTAAGTGGCGAATAGTGGATATAGCTACTGTATATAATGCATCTATTGAAGGAATAAGGTTGCGTTGCTGAGGCGAGGCTCCCGCAGCCTCTCCAGGAGAAATTAAAACGCGCAACACTAAGAAACTCAGCATCCTGAGGTAAAAATTC